>NW_026972357.1:0-122168 GCF_036711695.1 Zophobas morio
CCATCAAATTTTAGCTAGAAACTGTATTTTTGTCGATTTTTATTGAATTTGAACTATATTTCAACGTTTTTTGATGGTTCTGAGCCACCAAACACACTTAAAGCATGCAGAATCGACTCAGAATAGGAAAAGGAGACGTTTAGGTCAATTTTATGCATTCTGGCGTTCGTAGATACAAGAAAACTGTTAAAATTCTTCAGAAACGTCACTTTTGAAGTGTTTTCTTGTACTTTTAAGCCAATCAGATACCCTACGGGCTCGGAAAGTGCAACGAAACCATCAAATTTTAGCTAGAAACTGTATTTTTGTCGATTTTTATTGAATTTGAACTATATTTCAACGTTTTTTGATGGTTCTGAGCCACCAAACACACTTAAAGCATGCAGAATCGACTCAGAATAGGAAAAGGAGACGTTTAGGTCAATTTTATGCATTCTGGCGTTCGTAGATACAAGAAAACTGTTAAAATTCTTCAGAAACGTCACTTTTGAAGTGTTTTCTTGTACTTTTAAGCCAATCAGATACCCTACGGGCTCAGAAAGTGCAACGAAACCATCAAATTTTAGCTAGAAACTGTATTTTTGTCGATTTTTATTGAATTTGAACTATATTTCAACGTTTTTTGATGGTTCTGAGCCACCAAACACACTTAAAGCATGCAGAATCGACTCAGAATAGGAAAAGGAGACGTTTAGGTCAATTTTATGCATTCTGGCGTTCGTAGATACAAGAAAACTGTTAAAATTCTTCAGAAACGTCACTTTTGAAGTGTTTTCTTGTACTTTTAAGCCAATCAGATACCCTACGGGCTCGGAAAGTGCAACGAAACCATCAAATTTTAGCTAGAAACTGTATTTTTGTCGATTTTTATTGAATTTGAACTATATTTCAACGTTTTTTGATGGTTCTGAGCCACCAAACACACTTAAAGCATGCAGAATCGACTCAGAATAGGAAAAGGAGACGTTTAGGTCAATTTTATGCATTCTGGCGTTCGTAGATACAAGAAAACTGTTAAAATTCTTCAGAAACGTCACTTTTGAAGTGTTTTCTTGTACTTTTAAGCCAATCAGATACCCTACGGGCTCGGAAAGTGCAACGAAACCATCAAATTTTAGCTAGAAACTGTATTTTTGTCGATTTTTATTGAATTTGAACTATATTTCAACGTTTTTTGATGGTTCTGAGCCACCAAACACACTTAAAGCATGCAGAATCGACTCAGAATAGGAAAAGGAGACGTTTAGGTCAATTTTATGCATTCTGGCGTTCGTAGATACAAGAAAACTGTTAAAATTCTTCAGAAACGTCACTTTTGAAGTGTTTTCTTGTACTTTTAAGCCAATCAGATACCCTACGGGCTCGGAAAGTGCAACGAAACCATCAAATTTTAGCTAGAAACTGTATTTTTGTCGATTTTTATTGAATTTGAACTATATTTCAACGTTTTTTGATGGTTCTGAGCCACCAAACACACTTAAAGCATGCAGAATCGACTCAGAATAGGAAAAGGAGACGTTTAGGTCAATTTTATGCATTCTGGCGTTCGTAGATACAAGAAAACTGTTAAAATTCTTCAGAAACGTCACTTTTGAAGTGTTTTCTTGTACTTTTAAGCCAATCAGATACCCTACGGGCTCGGAAAGTGCAACGAAACCATCAAATTTTAGCTAGAAACTGTATTTTTGTCGATTTTTATTGAATTTGAACTATATTTCAACGTTTTTTGATGGTTCTGAGCCACCAAACACACTTAAAGCATGCAGAATCGACTCAGAATAGGAAAAGGAGACGTTTAGGTCAATTTTATGCATTCTGGCGTTCGTAGATACAAGAAAACTGTTAAAATTCTTCAGAAACGTCACTTTTGAAGTGTTTTCTTGTACTTTTAAGCCAATCAGATACCCTACGGGCTCGGAAAGTGCAACGAAACCATCAAATTTTAGCTAGAAACTGTATTTTTGTCGATTTTTATTGAATTTGAACTATATTTCAACGTTTTTTGATGGTTCTGAGCCACCAAACACACTTAAAGCATGCAGAATCGACTCAGAATAGGAAAAGGAGACGTTTAGGTCAATTTTATGCATTCTGGCGTTCGTAGATACAAGAAAACTGTTAAAATTCTTCAGAAACGTCACTTTTGAAGTGTTTTCTTGTACTTTTAAGCCAATCAGATACCCTACGGGCTCGGAAAGTGCAACGAAACCATCAAATTTTAGCTAGAAACTGTATTTTTGTCGATTTTTATTGAATTTGAACTATATTTCAACGTTTTTTGATGGTTCTGAGCCACCAAACACACTTAAAGCATGCAGAATCGACTCAGAATAGGAAAAGGAGACGTTTAGGTCAATTTTATGCATTCTGGCGTTCGTAGATACAAGAAAACTGTTAAAATTCTTCAGAAACGTCACTTTTGAAGTGTTTTCTTGTACTTTTAAGCCAATCAGATACCCTACGGGCTCGGAAAGTGCAACGAAACCATCAAATTTTAGCTAGAAACTGTATTTTTGTCGATTTTTATTGAATTTGAACTATATTTCAACGTTTTTTGATGGTTCTGAGCCACCAAACACACTTAAAGCATGCAGAATCGACTCAGAATAGGAAAAGGAGACGTTTAGGTCAATTTTATGCATTCTGGCGTTCGTAGATACAAGAAAACTGTTAAAATTCTTCAGAAACGTCACTTTTGAAGTGTTTTCTTGTACTTTTAAGCCAATCAGATACCCTACGGGCTCGGAAAGTGCAACGAAACCATCAAATTTTAGCTAGAAACTGTATTTTTGTCGATTTTTATTGAATTTGAACTATATTTCAACGTTTTTTGATGGTTCTGAGCCACCAAACACACTTAAAGCATGCAGAATCGACTCAGAATAGGAAAAGGAGACGTTTAGGTCAATTTTATGCATTCTGGCGTTCGTAGATACAAGAAAACTGTTAAAATTCTTCAGAAACGTCACTTTTGAAGTGTTTTCTTGTACTTTTAAGCCAATCAGATACCCTACGGGCTCGGAAAGTGCAACGAAACCATCAAATTTTAGCTAGAAACTGTATTTTTGTCGATTTTTATTGAATTTGAACTATATTTCAACGTTTTTTGATGGTTCTGAGCCACCAAACACACTTAAAGCATGCAGAATCGACTCAGAATAGGAAAAGGAGACGTTTAGGTCAATTTTATGCATTCTGGCGTTCGTAGATACAAGAAAACTGTTAAAATTCTTCAGAAACGTCACTTTTGAAGTGTTTTCTTGTACTTTTAAGCCAATCAGATACCCTACGGGCTCGGAAAGTGCAACGAAACCATCAAATTTTAGCTAGAAACTGTATTTTTGTCGATTTTTATTGAATTTGAACTATATTTCAACGTTTTTTGATGGTTCTGAGCCACCAAACACACTTAAAGCATGCAGAATCGACTCAGAATAGGAAAAGGAGACGTTTAGGTCAATTTTATGCATTCTGGCGTTCGTAGATACAAGAAAACTGTTAAAATTCTTCAGAAACGTCACTTTTGAAGTGTTTTCTTGTACTTTTAAGCCAATCAGATACCCTACGGGCTCGGAAAGTGCAACGAAACCATCAAATTTTAGCTAGAAACTGTATTTTTGTCGATTTTTATTGAATTTGAACTATATTTCAACGTTTTTTGATGGTTCTGAGCCACCAAACACACTTAAAGCATGCAGAATCGACTCAGAATAGGAAAAGGAGACGTTTAGGTCAATTTTATGCATTCTGGCGTTCGTAGATACAAGAAAACTGTTAAAATTCTTCAGAAACGTCACTTTTGAAGTGTTTTCTTGTACTTTTAAGCCAATCAGATACCCTACGGGCTCGGAAAGTGCAACGAAACCATCAAATTTTAGCTAGAAACTGTATTTTTGTCGATTTTTATTGAATTTGAACTATATTTCAACGTTTTTTGATGGTTCTGAGCCACCAAACACACTTAAAGCATGCAGAATCGACTCAGAATAGGAAAAGGAGACGTTTAGGTCAATTTTATGCATTCTGGCGTTCGTAGATACAAGAAAACTGTTAAAATTCTTCAGAAACGTCACTTTTGAAGTGTTTTCTTGTACTTTTAAGCCAATCAGATACCCTACGGGCTCGGAAAGTGCAACGAAACCATCAAATTTTAGCTAGAAACTGTATTTTTGTCGATTTTTATTGAATTTGAACTATATTTCAACGTTTTTTGATGGTTCTGAGCCACCAAACACACTTAAAGCATGCAGAATCGACTCAGAATAGGAAAAGGAGACGTTTAGGTCAATTTTATGCATTCTGGCGTTCGTAGATACAAGAAAACTGTTAAAATTCTTCAGAAACGTCACTTTTGAAGTGTTTTCTTGTACTTTTAAGCCAATCAGATACCCTACGGGCTCGGAAAGTGCAACGAAACCATCAAATTTTAGCTAGAAACTGTATTTTTGTCGATTTTTATTGAATTTGAACTATATTTCAACGTTTTTTGATGGTTCTGAGCCACCAAACACACTTAAAGCATGCAGAATCGACTCAGAATAGGAAAAGGAGACGTTTAGGTCAATTTTATGCATTCTGGCGTTCGTAGATACAAGAAAACTGTTAAAATTCTTCAGAAACGTCACTTTTGAAGTGTTTTCTTGTACTTTTAAGCCAATCAGATACCCTACGGGCTCGGAAAGTGCAACGAAACCATCAAATTTTAGCTAGAAACTGTATTTTTGTCGATTTTTATTGAATTTGAACTATATTTCAACGTTTTTTGATGGTTCTGAGCCACCAAACACACTTAAAGCATGCAGAATCGACTCAGAATAGGAAAAGGAGACGTTTAGGTCAATTTTATGCATTCTGGCGTTCGTAGATACAAGAAAACTGTTAAAATTCTTCAGAAACGTCACTTTTGAAGTGTTTTCTTGTACTTTTAAGCCAATCAGATACCCTACGGGCTCGGAAAGTGCAACGAAACCATCAAATTTTAGCTAGAAACTGTATTTTTGTCGATTTTTATTGAATTTGAACTATATTTCAACGTTTTTTGATGGTTCTGAGCCACCAAACACACTTAAAGCATGCAGAATCGACTCAGAATAGGAAAAGGAGACGTTTAGGTCAATTTTATGCATTCTGGCGTTCGTAGATACAAGAAAACTGTTAAAATTCTTCAGAAACGTCACTTTTGAAGTGTTTTCTTGTACTTTTAAGCCAATCAGATACCCTACGGGCTCGGAAAGTGCAACGAAACCATCAAATTTTAGCTAGAAACTGTATTTTTGTCGATTTTTATTGAATTTGAACTATATTTCAACGTTTTTTGATGGTTCTGAGCCACCAAACACACTTAAAGCATGCAGAATCGACTCAGAATAGGAAAAGGAGACGTTTAGGTCAATTTTATGCATTCTGGCGTTCGTAGATACAAGAAAACTGTTAAAATTCTTCAGAAACGTCACTTTTGAAGTGTTTTCTTGTACTTTTAAGCCAATCAGATACCCTACGGGCTCAGAAGGTGCAACGAAACCATCAAATTTTAGCTAGAAACTGTATTTTTGTCGATTTTTATTGAATTTGAACTATATTTCAACGTTTTTTGATGGTTCTGAGCCACCAAACACACTTAAAGCATGCAGAATCGACTCAGAATAGGAAAAGGAGACGTTTAGGTCAATTTTATGCATTCTAGCGTTCGTAGATACAAGAAAACTGTTAAAATTCTTCAGAAACGTCACTTTTGAAGTGTTTTCTTGTACTTTTAAGCCAATCAGATACCCTACGGGCTCGGAAAGTGCAACGAAACCATCAAATTTTAGCTAGAAACTGTATTTTTGTCGATTTTTATTGAATTTGAACTATATTTCAACGTTTTTTGATGGTTCTGAGCCACCAAACACACTTAAAGCATGCAGAATCGACTCAGAATAGGAAAAGGAGACGTTTAGGTCAATTTTATGCATTCTGGCGTTCGTAGATACAAGAAAACTGTTAAAATTCTTCAGAAACGTCACTTTTGAAGTGTTTTCTTGTACTTTTAAGCCAATCAGATACCCTACGGGCTCGGAAAGTGCAACGAAACCATCAAATTTTAGCTAGAAACTGTATTTTTGTCGATTTTTATTGAATTTGAACTATATTTCAACGTTTTTTGATGGTTCTGAGCCACCAAACACACTTAAAGCATGCAGAATCGACTCAGAATTGGAAAAGGAGACGTTTAGGTCAATTTTATGCATTCTGGCGTTCGTAGATACAAGAAAACTGTTAAAATTCTTCAGAAACGTCACTTTTGAAGTGTTTTCTTGTACTTTTAAGCCAATCAGATACCCTACGGGCTCGGAAAGTGCAACGAAACCATCAAATTTTAGCTAGAAACTGTATTTTTGTCGATTTTTATTGAATTTGAACTATCTTTCAACGTTTTTTGATGGTTCTGAGCCACCAAACACACTTAAAGCATGCAGAATCGACTCAGAATAGGAAAAGGAGACGTTTAGGTCAATTTTATGCATTCTGGCGTTCGTAGATACAAGAAAACTGTTAAAATTCTTCAGAAACGTCACTTTTGAAGTGTTTTCTTGTACTTTTAAGCCAATCAGATACCCTACGGGCTCGGAAAGTGCAACGAAACCATCAAATTTTAGCTAGAAACTGTATTTTTGTCGATTTTTATTGAATTTGAACTATATTTCAACGTTTTTTGATGGTTCTGAGCCACCAAACACACTTAAAGCATGCAGAATCGACTCAGAATAGGAAAAGGAGACGTTTAGGTCAATTTTATGCATTCTGGCGTTCGTAGATACAAGAAAACTGTTAAAATTCTTCAGAAACGTCACTTTTGAAGTGTTTTCTTGTACTTTTAAGCCAATCAGATACCCTACGGGCTCGGAAAGTGCAACGAAACCATCAAATTTTAGCTAGAAACTGTATTTTTGTCGATTTTTATTGAATTTGAACTATATTTCAACGTTTTTTGATGGTTCTGAGCCACCAAACACACTTAAAGCATGCAGAATCGACTCAGAATAGGAAAAGGAGACGTTTAGGTCAATTTTATGCATTCTGGCGTTCGTAGATACAAGAAAACTGTTAAAATTCTTCAGAAACGTCACTTTTGAAGTGTTTTCTTGTACTTTTAAGCCAATCAGATACCCTACGGGCTCGGAAAGTGCAACGAAACCATCAAATTTTAGCTAGAAACTGTATTTTTGTCGATTTTTATTGAATTTGAACTATATTTCAACGTTTTTTGATGGTTCTGAGCCACCAAACACACTTAAAGCATGCAGAATCGACTCAGAATAGGAAAAGGAGACGTTTAGGTCAATTTTATGCATTCTGGCGTTCGTAGATACAAGAAAACTGTTAAAATTCTTCAGAAACGTCACTTTTGAAGTGTTTTCTTGTACTTTTAAGCCAATCAGATACCCTACGGGCTCGGAAAGTGCAACGAAACCATCAAATTTTAGCTAGAAACTGTATTTTTGTCGATTTTTATTGAATTTGAACTATATTTCAACGTTTTTTGATGGTTCTGAGCCACCAAACACACTTAAAGCATGCAGAATCGACTCAGAATAGGAAAAGGAGACCTTTAGGTCAATTTTATGCATTCTGGCGTTCGTAGATACAAGAAAACTGTTAAAATTCTTCAGAAACGTCACTTTTGAAGTGTTTTCTTGTACTTTTAAGCCAATCAGATACCCTACGGGCTCGGAAAGTGCAACGAAACCATCAAATTTTAGCTAGAAACTGTATTTTTGTCGATTTTTATTGAATTTGAACTATATTTCAACGTTTTTTGATGGTTCTGAGCCACCAAACACACTTAAAGCATGCAGAATCGACTCAGAATAGGAAAAGGAGACGTTTAGGTCAATTTTATGCATTCTGGCGTTCGTAGATACAAGAAAACTGTTAAAATTCTTCAGAAACGTCACTTTTGAAGTGTTTTCTTGTACTTTTAAGCCAATCAGATACCCTACGGGCTCGGAAAGTGCAACGAAACCATCAAATTTTAGCTAGAAACTGTATTTTTGTCGATTTTTATTGAATTTGAACTATATTTCAACGTTTTTTGATGGTTCTGAGCCACCAAACACACTTAAAGCATGCAGAATCGACTCAGAATACGAAAAGGAGACGTTTAGGTCAATTTTATGCATTCTGGCGTTCGTAGATACAAGAAAACTGTTAAAATTCTTCAGAAACGTCACTTTTGAAGTGTTTTCTTGTACTTTTAAGCCAATCAGATACCCTACGGGCTCGGAAAGTGCAACGAAACCATCAAATTTTAGCTAGAAACTGTATTTTTGTCGATTTTTATTGAATTTGAACTATATTTCAAAGTTTTTTGATGGTTCTGAGCCACCAAACACACTTAAAGCATGCAGAATCGACTCAGAATAGGAAAAGGAGACGTTTAGGTCAATTTTATGCATTCTGGCGTTCGTAGATACAAGAAAACTGTTAAAATTCTTCAGAAACGTCACTTTTGAAGTGTTTTCTTGTACTTTTAAGCCAATCAGATACCCTACGGTCTCGGAAAGTGCAACGAAACCATCAAATTTTAGCTAGAAACTGTATTTTTGTCGATTTTTATTGAATTTGAACTATATTTCAACGTTTTTTGATGGTTCTGAGCCACCAAACACACTTAAAGCATGCAGAATCGACTCAGAATAGGAAAAGGAGACGTCTAGGTCAATTTTACGCATTCTGGCGTTCGTAGATACAAGAAAACTGTTAAAATTCTTCAGAAACGTCACTTTTGATGTGTTTTCTTGTACTTTTAAGCCAATCAGATACCCTACGGGCTCGGAAAGTGCAACGAAACCATCAAATTTTAGCTAGAAACTGTATTTTTGTCGATTTTTATTGAATTTGAACTATATTTCAACGTTTTTTGATGGTTCTGAGCCACCAAACACACTTAAAGCATGCAGAATCGACTCAGAATAGGAAAAGGAGACGTTTAGGTCAATTTTATGAATTCTGGCGTTCGTAGATACAAGAAAACTGTTAAAATTCTTCAGAAACGTCACTTCTGAAGTGTTTTCTTGTACTTTTAAGCCAATCAGATACCCTACGGGCTCGGAAAGTGCAACGAAACCATCAAATTTTAGCTAGAAACTGTATTTTTGTCGATTTTTTTTTAATTTGAACTATATTTCAACGTTTTTTGATGGTTCTGAGCCACCAAACACACTTAAAGCATGCAGAATCGACTCAGAATAGGAAAAGGAGACGTTTAGGTCAATTTAATGCATTCTGGCGTTCGTAGATACAAGAAAACTGTTAAAATTCTTCAGAAACGTCACTTTTGAAGTGTTTTCTTGTACTTTTAAGCCAATCAGATACCCTACGGGCTCGGAAAGTGCAACGAAACCATCAAATTTTAGCTAGAAACTGTATTTTTGTCGATTTTTATTGAATTTGAACTATATTTCAACGTTTTTTGATGGTTCTGAGCCACCAAACACACTTAAAGCATGCAGAATCGACTCAGAATAGGAAAAGGAGACGTTTAGGTCAATTTTATGCATTCTGGCGTTCGTAGATACAAGAAAACTGTTAAAATTCTTCAGAAACGTCACTTTTGAAGTGTTTTCTTGTACTTTTAAGCCAATCAGATACCCTACGGGCTCGGAAAGTGCAACGAAACCATCAAATTTTAGCTAGAAACTGAATTTTTGTCGATTTTTATTGAATTTGAACTATATTTCAACGTTTTTTGATGGTTCTGAGCCACCAAACACACTTAAAGCATGCAGAATCGACTCAGAATAGGAAAAGGAGACGTTTAGGTCAATTTTATACATTCTGGCGTTCGTAGATACAAGAAAACTGTTAAAATTCTTCAGAAACGTCACTTTTGAAGTGTTTTCTTGTACTTTTAAGCCAATCAGATACCCAACGGGCTCGGAAAGTGCAACGAAACCATCAAATTTTAGCTAGAAACTGTATTTTTGTCGATTTTTATTGAATTTGAACTATATTTCAACGTTTTTTGATGGTTCTGAGCCACCAAACACACTTAAAGCATGCAGAATCGACTCAGAATAGGAAAACGAGACGTTTAGATCAATTTTATGCATTCTGGCGTTCGTAGATACAAGAAAACTGTTAAAATTCTTCAGAAACGTCACTTTTGAAGTGTTTTCTTGTACTTTTAAGCCAATCAGATACCCTACGGGCTCGGAAAGTGCAACGAAACCATCAAATTTTAGCTAGAAACTGTATTTTTGTCGATTTTTATTGAATTTGAACTATATTTCAACGTTTTTTGATGGTTCTGAGCCACCAAACACACTTAAAGCATGCAGAATCGACTCAGAATAGGAAAAGGAGACGTTTAGGTCAATTTTATGCATTCTGGCGTTCGTAGATACAAGAAAACTGTTAAAATTCTTCAGAAACGTCACTTTTGAAGTGTTTTCTTGTACTTTTAAGCCAATCAGATACCCTACGGGCTCGGAAAGTGCAACGAAACCATCAAATTTTAGCTAGAAACTGTATTTTTGTCGATTTTTATTGAATTTGAACTATATTTCAACGTTTTTTGATGGTTCTGAGCCACCAAACACACTTAAAGCATGCAGAAACGACTCAGAATAGGAAAAGGAGACGTTTAGGTCAATTTTATGCATTCTGGCGTTCGTAGATACAAGAAAACTGTTAAAATTCTTCAGAAACGTCACTTTTGAAGTGTTTTCTTGTACTTTTAAGCCAATCAGATACCCTACGGGCTCGGAAAGTGCAACGAAACCATCAAATTTTAGCTAGAAACTGTATTTTTGTCGATTTTTATTGAATTTGAACTATATTTCAACGTTATTTGATGGTTCTGAGCCACCAAACACACTTAAAGCATGCAGAATCGACTCAGAATAGGAAAAGGAGACGTTTAGGTCAATTTTATGCATTCTGGCGTTCGTAGATACAAGAAAACTGTTAAAATTCTTCAGAAACGTCACTTTTGAAGTGTTTTCTTGTACTTTTAAGCCAATCAGATACCCTACGGGCTCGGAAAGTGCAACGAAACCATCAAATTTTAGCTAGAAACTGTATTTTTGTCGATTCTTATTGAATTTGAACTATATTTCAACGTTTTTTGATGGTTCTGAGCCACCAAACACACTTAAAGCATGCAGAATCGACTCAGAATAGGAAAAGGAGACGTTTAGGTCAATTTTATGCATTCTGGCGTTCGTAAATACAAGAAAACTGTTAAAATTCTTCAGAAACGTCACTTTTGAAGTGTTTTCTTGTACTTTTAAGCCAATCAGATACCCTACGGGCTCGGAAAGTGCAACGAAACCATCAAATTTTAGCTAGAAACTGTATTTTTGTCGATTTTTATTGAATTTGAACTATATTTCAACGTTTTTTGATGGTTCTGAGCCACCAAACACACTTAAAGCATGCAGAATCGACTCAGAATAGGAAAAGGAGACGTTTAGGTCAATTTTATACATTCTGGCGTTCGTAGATACAAGAAAACTGTTAAAATTCTTCAGAAACGTCACTTTTGAAGTGTTTTCTTGTACTTTTAAGCCAATCAGATACCCTACGGGCTCGGAGAGTGCAACGAAACCATAAAATTTTAGCTAGAAACTGTATTTTTGTCGATTTTTATTGAATTTGAACTATATTTCAACGTTTTTTGATGGTTCTGAGCCACCAAACACACTTAAAGCATGCAGAATCGACTCAGAATAGGAAAAGGAGACGTTTAGATCAATTTTTTGCATTCTGGCGTTCGTAGATACAAGAAAACTGTTAAAATTCTTCAGAAACGTCACTTTTGAAGTGTTTTCTTGTACTTTTAAGCCAATCAGATACCCTACGGGCTCGGAAAGTGCAACGAAACCATAAAATTTTAGCTAGAAACTGTATTTTTGTCGATTTTTATTGAATTTGAACTATATTTCAACGTTTTTTGATGGTTCTGAGCCACCAAACACACTTAAAGCATGCAGAATCGACTCAGAATAGGAAAAGGAGACGTTTAGGTCAATTTTATGCATTCTGGCGTTCGTAGATACAAGAAAACTGTTAAAATTCTTCAGAAACGTCACTTTTGAAGTGTTTTCTTGTACTTTTAAGCCAATCAGATACCCTACGGGCTCGGAAAGTGCAACGAAACCATCAAATTTTAGCTAGAAACTGTATTTTTGTCGATTTTTATTGAATTTGAACTATATTTCAACGTTTTTTGATGGTTCTGAGCCACCAAACACACTTAAAGCATGCAGAATCGACTCAGAATAGGAAAAGGAGACGTTTAGATCAATTTTTTGCATTCTGGCGTTCGTAGATACAAGAAAACTGTTAAAATTCTTCAGAAACGTCACTTTTGAAGTGTTTTCTTGTACTTTTAAGCCAATCAGATACCCTACGGGCTCGGAAAGTGCAACGAAACCATCAAATTTTAGCTAGAAACTGTATTTTTGTCGATTTTTATTGAATTTGAACTATATTTCAACGTTTTTTGATGGTTCTGAGTCACCAAACACACTTAAAGCATGCAGAATCGACTCAGAATAGGAAAAGGAGACGTTTAGGTCAATTTTATGCATTCTGGCGTTCGTAGATACAAGAAAACTGTTAAAATTCTTCAGAAACGTCACTTTTGAAGTGTTTTCTTGTACTTTTAAGCCAATCAGATACCCTACGGGCCCGGAAAGTGCAACGAAACCATCAAATTTTAGCTAGAAACTGTATTTTTGTCGATTTTTATTGAATTTGAACTATATTTCAACGTTTTTTGATGGTTCTGAGCCACCAAACACACTTAAAGCATGCAGAATCGACTCAGAATAGGAAAAGGAGACGTTTAGGTCAATTTTATGCATTCTGGCGTTCGTAGATACAAGAAAACTGTTAAAATTCTTCAGAAACGTCACTTTTGAAGTGTTTTCTTGTACTTTTAAGCCAATCAGATACCCTACGGGCTCGGAAAGTGCAACGAAACCATCAAATTTTAGCTAGAAACTGTATTTTTGTCGATTTTTATTGAATTTGAACTATATTTCAACGTTTTTTGATGGTTCTGAGCCACCAAACACACTTAAAGCATGCAGAATCGACTCAGAATAGGAAAAGGAGACGTTTAGGTCAATTTTATGCATTCTGGCGTTCGTAGATACAAGAAAACTGTTAAAATTCTTCAGAAACGTCACTTTTGAAGTGTTTTCTTGTACTTTTAAGCCAATCAGATACCCTACGGGCTCGGAAAGTGCAACGAAACCATCAAATTTTAGCTAGAAACTGTATTTTTGTCGATTTTTATTGAATTTGAACTATATTTCAACGTTTTTTGATGGTTCTGAGCCACCAAACACACTTAAAGCATGCAGAATCGACTCAGAATAGGAAAAGGAGACGTTTAGGTCAATTTTATGCATTCTGGCGTTCGTAGATACAAGAAAACTGTTAAAATTCTTCAGAAACGTCACTTTTGAAGTGTTTTCTTGTACTTTTAAGCCAATCAGATACCCTACGGGCTCGGAAAGTGCAACGAAACCATCAAATTTTAGCTAGAAACTGTATTTTTGTCGATTTTTATTGAATTTGAACTATATTTCAACGTTTTTTGATGGTTCTGAGCCACCAAACACACTTAAAGCATGCAGAATCGACTCAGAATAGGAAAAGGAGACGTTTAGGTCAATTTTATGCATTCTGGCGTTCGTAGATACAAGAAAACTGTTAAAATTCTTCAGAAACGTCACTTTTGAAGTGTTTTCTTGTACTTTTAAGCCAATCAGATACCCTAGGGGCTCGGAAAGTGCAACGAAACCATCAAATTTTAGCTAGAAACTGTATTTTTGTCGATTTTTATTGAATTTGAAATATATTTCAACGTTTTTTGATGGTTCTGAGCCACCAAACACACTTAAAGCATGCAGAATCGACTCAGAATAGGAAAAGGAGACGTTTAGGTCAATTTTATGCATTCTGGCGTTCGTAGATACAAGAAAACTGTTAAAATTCTTCAGAAACGTCACTTTTGAAGTGTTTTCTTGTACTTTTAAGCCAATCAGATATCCTACGGGCTCGGAAAGTGCAACGAAACCATCAAATTTTAGCTAGAAACTGTATTTTTGTCGATTTTTATTGAATTTGAACTATATTTCAACGTTTTTTGATGGTTCTGAGCCACCAAACACACTTAAAGCATGCAGAATCGACTCAGAATAGGAAAAGGAGACGTTTAGGTCAATTTTATGCATTCTGGCGTTCGTAGATACAAGAAAACTGTTAAAATTCTTCAGAAACGTCACTTTTGAAGTGTTTTCTTGTACTTTTAAGCCAATCAGATACCCTACGGGCTCGGAAAGTGCAACGAAACCATCAAATTTTAGCTAGAAACTGTATTTTTGTCGATTTTTATTGAATTTGAACTATATTTCAACGTTTTTTGATGGTTCTGAGCCACCAAACACACTTAAAGCATGCAGAATCGACTCAGAATAGGAAAAGGAGACGTTTAGGTCAATTTTATGCATTCTGGCGTTCGTAGATACAAGAAAACTGTTAAAATTCTTCAGAAACGTCACTTTTGAAGTGTTTTCTTGTACTTTTAAGCCAATCAGATACCCTACGGGCTCGGAAAGTGCAACGAAACCATCAAATTTTAGCTAGAAACTGTATTTTTGTCGATTTTTATTGAATTTGAACTATATTTCAACGTTTTTTGATGGTTCTGAGCCACCAAACACACTTAAAGCATGCAGAATCGACTCAGAATAGGAAAAGGAGACGTTTAGGTCAATTTTATGCATTCTGGCGTTCGTAGATACAAGAAAACTGTTAAAATTCTTCAGAAACGTCACTTTTGAAGTGTTTTCTTGTACTTTTAAGCCAATCAGATACCCTACGGGCTCGGAAAGTGCAACGAAACCATCAAATTTTAGCTAGAAACTGTATTTTTGTCGATTTTTATTGAATTTGAACTATATTTCAACGTTTTTTGATGGTTCTGAGCCACCAAACACACTTAAAGCATGCAGAATCGACTCAGAATAGGAAAAGGAGACGTTTAGGTCAATTTTATGCATTCTGGCGTTCGTAGATACAAGAAAACTGTTAAAATTCTTCAGAAACGTCACTTTTGAAGTGTTTTCTTGTACTTTTAAGCCAATCAGATACCCTACGGGCTCGGAAAGTGCAACGAAACCATCAAATTTTAGCTAGAAACTGTATTTTTGTCGATTTTTATTGAATTTGAACTATATTTCAACGTTTTTTGATGGTTCTGAGCCACCAAACACACTTAAAGCATGCAGAATCGACTCAGAATAGGAAAAGGAGACGTTTAGGTCAATTTTATGCATTCTGGCGTTCGTAGATACAAGAAAACTGTTAAAATTCTTCAGAAACGTCACTTTTGAAGTGTTTTCTTGTACTTTTAAGCCAATCAGATACCCTACGGGCTCGGAAAGTGCAACGAAACCATCAAATTTTAGCTAGAAACTGTATTTTTGTCGATTTTTATTGAATTTGAACTATATTTCAACGTTTTTTGATGGTTCTGAGCCACCAAACACACTTAAAGCATGCAGAATCGACTCAGAATAGGAGAAGGAGACGTTTAGGTCAATTTTATGCATTCTGGCGTTCGTAGATACAAGAAAACTGTTAAAATTCTTCAGAAACGTCACTTTTGAAGTGTTTTCTTGTACTTTTAAGCCAATCAGATACCCTACGGTCTCGGAAAGTGCAACGAAACCATCAAATTTTAGCTAGAAACTGTATTTTTGTCGATTTTTATTGAATTTGAACTATATTTCAAAGTTTTTTGATGGTTCTGAGCCACCAAACACACTTAAAGCATGCAGAATCGACTCAGAATAGGAAAAGGAGACGTTTAGGTCAATTTTATGCATTCTGGCGTTCGTAGATACAAGAAAACTGTTAAAATTCTTCAGAAACGTCACTTTTGAAGTGTTTTCTTGTACTTTTAAGCCAATCAGATACCCTACGGGCTCGGAAAGTGCAACGAAACCATCAAATTTTAGCTAGAAACTGTATTTTTGTCGATTTTTATTGAATTTGAACTATATTTCAACGTTTTTTGATGGTTCTGAGCCACCAAACACACTTAAAGCATGCAGAATCGACTCAGAATAGGAGAAGGAGACGTTTAGGTCAATTTTATGCATTCTGGCGTTCGTAGATACAAGAAAACTGTTAAAATTCTTCAGAAACGTCACTTTTGAAGTGTTTTCTTGTACTTTTAAGCCAATCAGATACCCTACGGTCTCGGAAAGTGCAACGAAACCATCAAATTTTAGCTAGAAACTGTATTTTTGTCGATTTTTATTGAATTTGAACTATATTTCAAAGTTTTTTGATGGTTCTGAGCCACCAAACACACTTAAAGCATGCAGAATCGACTCAGAATAGGAAAAGGAGACGTTTATTTCAATTTTATGCATTCTGGCGTTCGTAGATACAAGAAAACTGTTAAAATTCTTCAGAAACGTCACTTTTGAAGTGTTTTCTTGTACTTTTAAGCCAATCAGATACCCTACGGTCTCGGAAAGTGCAACGAAACCATCAAATTTTAGCTAGAAACTGTATTTTTGTCGATTTTTATTGAATTTGAACTATATTTCAACGTTTTTTGATGGTTCGGAGCCACCATACACACTTAAAGCATGCAGAATCGACTCAGAATAGGAAAAGGAGACGTCTAGGTCAATTTTACGCATTCTGGCGTTCGTAGATACAAGAAAACTGTTAAAATTCTTCAGAAACGTCACTTTTGAAGTGTTTTCTTGTACTTTTAAGCCAATCAGATACCCTACGGGCTCGGAAAGTGCAACGAAACCATCAAATCTTAGCTAGAAACTGTATTTTTGTCGATTTTTATTGAATTTGAACTATATTTCAACGTTTTTTGATGGTTCTGAGCCACCAAACACACCTAAAGCATGCAGAATCGACTCAGAATAGGAAAAGGAGACGTTTAGGTCAATTTTATGCATTCTGGCGTTCGTAGATACAAGAAAACTGTTAAAATTCTTCAGAAACGTCACTTTTGAAGTGTTTTCTTGGACTTTTAAGCCAATCAGATACCCTACGGGCTCGGAAAGTGCAACGAAACCATCAAATTTTAGCTAGAAACTGTATTTTTGTCGATTTTTATTGAATTTGAACTATATTTCAACGTTTTTTGATGGTTCTGAGCCACCAAACACACTTAAAGCATGCAGAATCGACTCAGAATAGGAAAACGAGACGTTTAGATCAATTTTATGCATTCTGGCGTTCGTAGATACAAGAAAACTGTTAAAATTCTTCAGAAACGTCACTTTTGAAGTGTTTTCTTGTACTTTTAAGCCAATCAGATACCCTACGGGCTCGGAAAGTGCAACGAAACCATCAAATTTTAGCTAGAAACTGTATTTTTGTCGATTTTTATTGAATTTGAACTATATTTCAACGTTTTTTGATGGTTCTGAGCCACCAAACACACTTAAAGCATGCAGAATCGACTCAGAATAGGAAAAGGAGACGTTTAGGTCAATTTTATGCATTCTGGCGTTCGTAGATACAAGAAAACTGTTAAAATTCTTCAGAAACGTCACTTTTGAAGTGTTTTCTTGTACTTTTAAGCCAATCAGATACCCTACGGGCTCGGAAAGTGCAACGAAACCATCATATTTTAGCTAGAAACTGTATTTTTGTCGATTTTTATTGAATTTGAACTATATTTCAACGTTTTTTGATGGTTCTGAGCCACCAAACACACTTAAAGCATGCAGAATCGACTCAGAATAGGAAAAGGAGACGTTTAGGTCAATTTTATGCATTCTGGCGTTCGTAGATACAAGAAAACTGTTAAAATTCTTCAGAAACGTCACTTTTGAAGTGTTTTCTTGTACTTTTAAGCCAATCAGATACCCTACGGGCTCGGAAAGTGCAACGAAACCATCAAATTTTAGGTAGAAACTGTATTTTTGTCGATTTTTATTGAATTTGAACTATATTTCAACGTTTTTTGATGGTTCTGAGCCACCAAACACACTTAAACCATGCAGAATCGACTCAGAATAGGAAAAGGAGACGTTTAGGTCAATTTTATGCATTCTGGCGTTCGTAGATACAAGAAAACTGTTAAAATTCTTCAGAAACGTCACTTTTGAAGTGTTTTCTTGTACTTTTAAACCAATCAGATACCCTACGGGCTCGGAATGTGCAACGAAACCATCAAATTTTAGCTAGAAACTGTATTTTTGTCGATTTTTATTGAATTTGAACTATATTTCAACGTTTTTTGATGGTTCTGAGCCACCAAACACACTTAAAGCATGCAGAATCGACTCAGAATAGGAAAAGGAGACGTTTAGATCAATTTTATGCATTCTGGCGTTCGTAGATACAAGAAAACTGTTAAAATTCTTCAGAAACGTCACTTTTGAAGTGTTTTCTTGTACTTTTAAGCCAATCAGATACCCTACGGGCTCGGAAAGTGCAACGAAACCATCAAATTTTAGCTAGAAACTGTATTTTTGTCGATTTTTATTGAATTTGAACTATATTTCAACGTTTTTTGATGGTTCTGAGCCACCAAACACACTTAAAGCATGCAGAATCGACTCAGAATAGGAAAAGGAGACGTTTAGGTCAATTTTATGCATTCTGGCGTTCGTAGATACAAGAAAACTGTTAAAATTCTTCAGAAACGTCACTTTTGAAGTGTTTTCTTGTACTTTTAAGCCAATCAGATACCCTACGGGCTCGGAAAGTGCAACGAAACCATCAAATTTTAGCTAGAAACTGTATTTTTGTCGATTTTTATTGAATTTGAACTATATTTCAACGTTTTTTGATGGTTCTGAGCCACCAAACACACTTAAAGCATGCAGAATCGACTCAGAATAGGAAAAGGAGACGTTTAGGTCAATTTTATGCATTCTGGCGTTCGTAGATACAAGAAAACTGTTAAAATTCTTCAGAAACGTCACTTTTGAAGTGTTTTCTTGTACTTTTAAGCCAATCAGATACCCTACGGGCTCGGAAAGTGCAACGAAACCATCAAATTTTAGCTAGAAACTGTATTTTTGTCGATTTTTATTGAATTTGAACTATATTTCAACGTTTTTTGATGGTTCTGAGCCACCAAACACACTTAAAGCATGCAGAATCGACTCAGAATAGGAAAAGGAGACGTTTAGGTCAATTTTATGCATTCTGGCGTTCGTAGATACAAGAAAACTGTTAAAATTCTTCAGAAACGTCACTTTTGAAGTGTTTTCTTTTACTTTTAAGCCAATCAGATACCCAACGGGCTCGGAAAGTGCAACGAAACCATCAAATTTTAGCTAGAAACTGTATTTTTGTCGATTTTTATTGAATTTGAACTATCTTTCAACGTTTTTTGATGGTTCTGAGCCACCAAACACACTTAAAGCATGCAGAATCGACTCAGAATAGGAAAAGGAGACGTTTAGGTCAATTTTATGCATTCTGGCGTTCGTAGATACAAGAAAACTGTTAAAATTCTTCAGAAACGTCACTTTTGAAGTGTTTTCTTGTACTTTTAAGCCAATCAGATACCCTACGGGCTCGGAAAGTGCAACGAAACCATCAAATTTTAGCTAGAAACTGTATTTTTGTCGATTTTTATTGAATTTGAACTATATTTCAACGTTTTTTGATGGTTCTGAGCCACCAAACACACTTAAAGCATGCAGAATCGACTCAGAATAGGAAAAGGAGACGTTTAGGTCAATTTTATGCATTCTGGCGTTCGTAGATACAAGAAAACTGTTAAAATTCTTCAGAAACGTCACTTTTGAAGTGTTTTCTTGTACTTTTCAGCCAATCAGATACCCTACGGGCTCGGAAAGTGCAACGAAACCATCAAATTTTAGCTAGAAACTGTATTTTTGTCGATTTTTATTGAATTTGAACTATATTTCAACGTTTTTTGATGGTTCTGAGCCACCAAACACACTTAAAGCATGCAGAATCGACTCAGAATAGGAAAAGGAGACGTTAGGTCAATTTTATGCATTCTGGCGTTCGTAGATACAAGAAAACTGTTAAAATTCTTCAGAAACGTCACTTTTGAAGTGTTTTCTTGTACTTTTAAGCCAATCAGATACCCAACGGGCTCGGAAAGTGCAACGAAACCATCAAATTTTAGCTAGAAACTGTATTTTTGTCGATTTTTATTGAATTTGAACTATATTTCAACGTTTTTTGATGGTTCTGAGCCACCAAACACACTTAAAGCATGCAGAATTTAGATCAATTTTATGCATTCTGGCGTTCGTAGATACAAGAAAACTGTTAAAATTCTTCAGAAACGTCACTTTTGAAGTGTTTTCTTGTACTTTTAAGCCAATCAGATACCCTACGGGCTCGGAAAGTGCAACGAAACCATCAAATTTTAGCTAGAAACTGTATTTTTGTCGATTTTTATTGAATTTGAACTATATTTCAACGTTTTTTGATGGTTCTGAGCCACCAAACACACTTAAAGCATGCAGAATCGACTCAGAATAGGAAAAGGAGACGTTTAGGTCAATTTTATGCATTCTGGCGTTCGTAGATACAAGAAAACTGTTAAAATTCTTCAGAAACGTCACTTTTGAAGTGTTTTCTTGTACTTTTAAGCCAATCAGATACCCTACGGGCTCGGAAAGTGCAACGAAACCATCAAATTTTAGGTAGAAACTGTATTTTTGTCGATTTTTATTGAATTTGAACTATATTTCAACGTTTTTTGATGGTTCTGAGCCACCAAACACACTTAAACCATGCAGAATCGACTCAGAATAGGAAAAGGAGACGTTTAGGTCAATTTTATGCATTCTGGCGTTCGTAGATACAAGAAAACTGTTAAAATTCTTCAGAAACGTCACTTTTGAAGTGTTTTCTTGTACTTTTAAGCCAATCAGATACCCTACGGGCTCGGAATGTGCAACGAAACCATCAAATTTTAGCTAGAAACTGTATTTTTGTCGATTTTTATTGAATTTGAACTATATTTCAACGTTTTTTGATGGTTCTGAGCCACCAAACACACTTAAAGCATGCAGAATCGACTCAGAATAGGAAAAGGAGACGTTTAGATCAATTTTATGCATTCTGGCGTTCGTAGATACAAGAAAACTGTTAAAATTCTTCAGAAACGTCACTTTTGAAGTGTTTTCTTGTACTTTTAAGCCAATCAGATACCCTACGGGCTCGGAAAGTGCAACGAAACCATCAAATTTTAGCTAGAAACTGTATTTTTGTCGATTTTTATTGAATTTGAACTATATTTCAACGTTTTTTGATGGTTCTGAGCCACCAAACACACTTAAAGCATGCAGAATCGACTCAGAATAGGAAAAGGAGACGTTTAGGTCAATTTTCTGCATTCTGGAGTTCGTAGATACAAGAAAACTGTTAAAATTCTTCAGAAACGTCACTTTTGAAGTGTTTTCTTGTACTTTTAAGCCAATCAGATACCCTACGGGCTCGGAAAGTGCAACGAAACCATCAAATTTTAGCTAGAAACTGTATTTTTGTCGATTTTTATTGAATTTGAACTATATTTCAACGTTTTTTGATGGTTCTGAGCCACCAAACACACTTAAAGCATGCAGAATCGACTCAGAATAGGAAAAGGAGACGTTTATGTCAATTTTATGCATTCTGGCGTTCGTAGATACAAGAAAACTGTTAAAATTCTTCAGAAACGTCACTTTTGAAGTGTTTTCTTGTACTTTTAAGCCAATCAGATACCCTACGGGCTCGGAAAGTGCAACGAAACCATCAAATTTTAGCTAGAAACTGTATTTTTGTCGATTTTTATTGAATTTGAACTATATTTCAACGTTTTTTGATGGTTCTGAGCCACCAAACACACTTAAAGCATGCAGAATCGACTCAGAATAGGAAAAGGAGACGTTTAGGTCAATTTTATGCATTCTGGCGTTCGTAGATACAAGAAAACTGTTAATATTCTTCAGAAACGTCACTTTTGAAGTGTTTTCTTGTACTTTTAAGCCAATCAGATACCCTACGGGCTCGGAAAGTGCAACGAAACCATCAAATTTTAGCTAGAAACTGTATTTTTGTCGATTTTTATTGAATTTGAACTATATTTCAACGTTTTTTGATGGTTCTGAGCCACCAAACACACTTAAAGCATGCAGAATCGACTCAGAATAGGAAAAGGAGACGTTTAGGTCAATTTTATGCATTCTGGCGTTCGTAGATACAAGAAAACTGTTAAAATTCTTCAGAAACGTCACTTTTGAAGTGTTTTCTTGTACTTTTAAGCCAATCAGATACCCTACGGGCTCGGAAAGTGCAACGAAACCATCAAATTTTAGCTAGAAACTGTATTTTTGTCGATTTTTATTGAATTTGAACTATATTTCAACGTTTTTTGATGGTTCTGAGCCACCAAACACACTTAAAGCATGCAGAATCGACTCAGAATAGGAAAAGGAGACGTTTAGGTCAATTTTATGCATTCTGGCGTTCGTAGATACAAGAAAAGTGTTAAAATTCTTCAGAAACGTCACTTTTGAAGTGTTTTCTTGTACTTTTAAGCCAATCAGATACCCAACGGGCTCGGAAAGTGCAACGAAACCATCAAATTTTAGCTAGAAACTGTATTTTTGTCGATTTTTATTGAATTTGAACTATATTTCAACGTTTTTTGATGGTTCTGAGCCACCAAACACACTTAAAGCATGCAGAATCGACTCAGAATAGGAAAAGGAGACGTTTAGGTCAATTTTATGCATTCTGGCGTTCGTAGATACAAGAAAACTGTTAAAATTCTTCAGAAACGTCACTTTTGAAGTGTTTTCTTGTACTTTTAAGCCAATCAGATACCCTACGGGCTCGGAAAGTGCAACGAAACCATCAAATTTTAGCTAGAAACTGTATTTTTGTCGATTTTTATTGAATTTGAACTATATTTCAACGTTTTTTGATGGTTCTGAGCCACCAAACACACTTAAAGCATGCAGAATCGACTCAGAATAGGAAAAGGAGACGTTTAGGTCAATTTTATGCATTCTGGCGTTCGTAGATACAAGAAAACTGTTAAAATTCTTCAGAAACGTCACTTTTGAAGTGTTTTCTTGTACTTTTAAGCCAATCAGATACCCTACGGGCTCGGAAAGTGCAACGAAACCATCAAATTTTAGCTAGAAACTGTATTTTTGTCGATTTTTATTGAATTTGAACTATATTTCAACGTTTTTTGATGGTTCTGAGCCACCAAACACACTTAAAGCATGCAGAATCGACTCAGAATAGGAAAAGGAGACGTTTAGGTCAATTTTATGCATTCTGGCGTTCGTAGATACAAGAAAACTGTTAAAATTCTTCAGAAACGTCACTTTTGAAGTGTTTTCTTGTACTTTTAAGCCAATCAGATACCCTACGGGCTCGGAAAGTGCAACGAAACCATCAAATTTTAGCTAGAAACTGTATTTTTGTCGATTTTTATTGAATTTGAACTATATTTCAACGTTTTTTGATGGTTCTGAGCCACCAAACACACTTAAAGCATGCAGAATCGACTCAGAATAGGAAAAGGAGACGTTTAGGTCAATTTTATGCATTCTGGCGTTCGTAGATACAAGAAAACTGTTAAAATTCTTCAGAAACGTCACTTTTGAAGTGTTTTCTTGTACTTTTAAGCCAATCAGATACCCTACGGGCTCGGAAAGTGCAACGAAACCATCAAATTTTAGCTAGAAACTGTATTTTTGTCGATTTTTATTGAATTTGAACTATATTTCAACGTTTTTTGATGGTTCTGAGCCACCAAACACACTTAAAGCATGCAGAATCGACTCAGAATAGGAAAAGGAGACGTTTAGGTCAATTTTATGCATTCTGGCGTTCGTAGATACAAGAAAACTGTTAAAATTCTTCAGAAACGTCACCTTTGAAGTGTTTTCTTGTACTTTTAAGCCAATCAGATACCCTACGGGCTCGGAAAGTGCAACGAAACCATCAAATTTTAGCTAGAAACTGTATTTTCGTCGATTTTTATTGAATTTGAACTATATTTCAACGTTTTTTGATGGTTCTGAGCCACCAAACACACTTAAAGCATGCAGAATCGACTCAGAATAGGAAAAGGAGACGTTTAGGTCAATTTTATGCATTCTGGCGTTCGTAGATACAAGAAAACTGTTAAAATTCTTCAGAAACGTCACTTTTGAAGTGTTTTCTTGTACTTTTAAGCCAATCAGATACCCTACGGGCTCGGAAAGTGCAACGAAACCATCAAATTTTAGCTAGAAACTGTATTTTTGTCGATTTTTATTGAATTTGAACTATATTTCAACGTTTTTTGATGGTTCTGAGCCACCAAACACACTTAAAGCATGCAGAATCGACTCAGAATAGGAAAAGGAGACGTTTAGGTCAATTTTATGCATTCTGGCGTTCGTAGATACAAGAAAACTGTTAAAATTCTTCAGAAACGTCACTTTTGAAGTGTTTTCTTGTACTTTTAAGCCAATCAGATACCCTACGGGCTCGGAAAGTGCAACGAAACCATCAAATTTTAGCTAGAAACTGTATTTTTGTCGATTTTTATTGAATTTGAACTATATTTCAACGTTTTTTGATGGTTCTGAGCCACCAAACACACTTAAAGCATGCAGAATCGACTCAGAATAGGAAAAGGAGACGTTTAGGTCAATTTTATGCATTCTGGCGTTCGTAGATACAAGAAAACTGTTAAAATTCTTCAGAAACGTCACTTTTGAAGTGTTTTCTTGTACTTTTAAGCCAATCAGATACCCTACGGGCTCGGAAAGTGCAACGAAACCATCAAATTTTAGCTAGAAACTGTATTTTTGTCGATTTTTATTGAATTTGAACTATATTTCAACGTTTTTTGATGGTTCTGAGCCACCAAACACACTTAAAGCATGCAGAATCGATTCAGAATAGGAAAAGGAGACGTTTAGGTCAATTTTATGCATTCTGGCGTTCGTAGATACAAGAAAACTGTTAAAATTCTTCAGAAACGTCACTTTTGAAGTGTTTTCTTGTACTTTTAAGCCAATCAGATACCCTACGGGCTCGGAAAGTGCAACGAAACCATCAAATTTTAGCTAGAAACTGTATTTTTGTCGATTTTTATTGAATTTGAACTATATTTCAACGTTTTTTGATGGTTCTGAGCCACCAAACACACTTAAAGCATGCAGAATCGACTCAGAATAGGAAAAGGAGACGTTTAGGTCAATTTTATGCATTCTGGCGTTCGTAGATACAAGAAAACTGTTAAAATTCTTCAGAAACGTCACTTTTGAAGTGTTTTCTTGTACTTTTAAGCCAATCAGATACCCTACGGGCTCGGAAAGTGCAACGAAACCATCAAATTTTAGCTAGAAACTGTATTTTTGTCGATTTTTATTGAATTTGAACTATATTTCAACGTTTTTTGATGGTTCTGAGCCACCAAACACACTTAAAGCATGCAGAATCGACTCAGAATAGGAAAAGGAGACGTTTAGGTCAATTTTATGCATTCTGGCGTTCGTGGATACAAGAAAACTGTTAAAATTCTTCAGAAACGTCACTTTTGAAGTGTTTTCTTGTACTTTTAAGCCAATCAGATACCCTACGGGCTCGGAAAGTGCAACGAAACCATCAAATTTTAGCTAGAAACTGTATTTTTGTCGATTTTTATTGAATTTGAACTATATTTCAACGTTTTTTGATGGTTCTGAGCCACCAAACACACTTAAAGCATGCAGAATCGACTCAGAATAGGAAAAGGAGACGTTTAGGTCAATTTTATGCATTCTGGCGTTCGTAGATACAAGAAAACTGTTAAAATTCTTCAGAAACGTCACTTTTGAAGTGTTTTCTTGTACTTTTAAGCCAATCAGATACCCTACGGGCTCGGAAAGTGCAACGAAACCATCAAATTTTAGCTAGAAACTGTATTTTTGTCGATTTTTATTGAATTTGAACTATATTTCAACGTTTTTTGATGGTTCTGAGCCACCAAACACACTTAAAGCATGCAGAATCGACTCAGAATAGGAAAAGGAGACGTTTAGGTCAATTTTATGCATTCTGGCGTTCGTAGATACAAGAAAACTGTTAAAATTCTTCAGAAACGTCACTTTTGAAGTGTTTTCTTGTACTTTTAAGCCAATCAGATACCCTACGGGCTCGGAAAGTGCAACGAAACCATCAAATTTTAGCTAGAAACTGTATTTTTGTCGATTTTTATTGAATTTGAACTATATTTCAACGTTTTTTGATGGTTCTGAGCCACCAAACACACTTAAAGCATGCAGAATCGACTCAGAATAGGAAAAGGAGACGTTTAGGTCAATTTTATGCATTCTGGCGTTCGTAGATACAAGAAAACTGTTAAAATTCTTCAGAAACGTCACTTTTGAAGTGTTTTCTTGTACTTTTAAGCCAATCAGATACCCTACGGGCTCGGAAAGTGCAACGAAACCATCAAATTTTAGCTAGAAACTGTATTTTTGTCGATTTTTATTGAATTTGAACTATATTTCAACGTTTTTTGATGGTTCTGAGCCACCAAACACACTTAAAGCATTCAGAATCGCCTCAGAATAGGAAAAGGAGACGTTTAGGTCAATTTTATGCATTCTGGCGTTCGTAGATACAAGAAAACTGTTAAAATTCTTCAGAAACGTCACTTTTGAAGTGTTTTCTTGTACTTTTAAGCCAATCAGATACCCTACGGGCTCGGAAAGTGCAACGAAACCATCAAATTTTAGCTAGAAACTGTATTTTTGTCGATTTTTATTGAATTTGAACTATATTTCAACGTTTTTTGATGGTTCTGAGCCACCAAACACACTTAAAGCATGCAGAATCGACTCAGAATAGGAAAAGGAGACGTTTAGGTCAATTTTATGCATTCTGGCGTTCGTAGATACAAGAAAACTGTTAAAATTCTTCAGAAACGTCACTTTTGAAGTGTTTTCTTGTACTTTTAAGCCAATCAGATACCCTACGGGCTCGGAAAGTGCAACGAAACCATCAAATTTTAGCTAGAAACTGTATTTTTGTCGATTTTTATTGAATTTGAACTATATTTCAACGTTTTTTGATGGTTCTGAGCCACCAAACACACTTAAAGCATGCAGAATCGACTCAGAATAGGAAAAGGAGACGTTTAGGTCAATTTTATGCATTCTGGCGTTCGTAGATACAAGAAAACTGTTAAAATTCTTCAGAAACGTCACTTTTGAAGTGTTTTCTTGTACTTTTAAGCCAATCAGATACCCTACGGGCTCGGAAAGTGCAACGAAACCATCAAATTTTAGCTAGAAACTGTATTTTTGTCGATTTTTATTGAATTTGAACTATATTTCAACGTTTTTTGATGGTTCTGAGCCACCAAACACACTTAAAGCATGAAGAATCGACTCAGAATAGGAAAAGGAGACGTTTAGGTCAATTTTATGCATTCTGGCGTTCGTAGATACAAGAAAACTGTTAAAATTCTTCAGAAACGTCACTTTTGAAGTGTTTTCTTGTACTTTTAAGCCAATCAGATACCCTACGGGCTCGGAAAGTGCAACGAAACCATCAAATTTTAGCTAGAAACTGTATTTTTGTCGATTTTTATTGAATTTGAACTATATTTCAACGTTTTTTGATGGTTCTGAGCCACCAAACACACTTAAAGCATGCAGAATCGACTCAGAATAGGAAAAGGAGACGTTTAGGTCAATTTTATGCATTCTGGCGTTCGTAAATACAAGAAACCTGTTAAAATTCTTCAGAAACGTCACTTTTGAAGTGTTTTCTTGTACTTTTAAGCCAATCAGATACCCTACGGGCTCGGAAAGTGCAACGAAACCATCAAATTTTAGCTAGAAACTGTATTTTTGTCGATTTTTATTGAATTTGAACTATATTTCAACGTTTTTTGATGGTTCTGAGCCACCAAACACACTTAAAGCATGCAGAATCGACTCAGAATAGGAAAAGGAGACGTTTAGGTCAATTTTATGCATTCTGGCGTTCGTAGATACAAGAAAACTGTTAAAATTCTTCAGAAACGTCACTTTTGAAGTGTTTTCTTGTACTTTTAAGCCAATCAGATACCCTACGGGCTCAGAAGGTGCAACGAAACCATCAAATTTTAGCTAGAAACTGTATTTTTGTCGATTTTTATTGAATTTGAACTATATTTCAACGTTTTTTGATGGTTCTGAGCCACCAAACACGCTTAAAGCATGCAGAATCGACTCAGAATAGGAAAAGGAGACGTTTAGGTCAATTTTATGCATTCTAGCGTTCGTAGATACAAGAAAACTGTTAAAATTCTACAGAAACGTCACTTTTGAAGTGTTTTCTTGTACTTTTAAGCCAATCAGATACCCTACGGGCTCGGAAAGTGCAACGAAACCATCAAATTTTAGCTAGAAACTGTATTTTTGTCGATTTTTATTGAATTTGAACTATATTTCAACGTTTTTTGATGGTTCTGAGCCACCAAACACACTTAAAGCATGCAGAATCGACTCAGAATAGGAAAAGGAGACGTTTAGGTCAATTTTATGCATTCTGGCGTTCGTAGATACAAGAAAACTGTTAAAATTCTTCAGAAACGTCACTTTTGAAGTGTTTTCTTGTACTTTTAAGCCAATCAGATACCCTACGGGCTCGGAAAGTGCAACGAAACCATCAAATTTTAGCTAGAAACTGTATTTTTGTCGATTTTTATTGAATTTGAACTATATTTCAACGTTTTTTGATGGTTCTGAGCCACCAAACACACTTAAAGCATGCAGAATCGACTCAGAATAGGAAAAGGAGACGTTTAGGTCAATTTTATGCATTCTGGCGTTCGTAGATACAAGAAAACTGTTAAAATTCTTCAGAAACGTCACTTTTGAAGTGTTTTCTTGTACTTTTAAGCCAATCAGATACCCTACGGGCTCGGAAAGTGCAACGAAACCATCAAATTTTAGCTAGAAACTGTATTTTTGTCGATTTTTATTGAATTTGAACTATATTTCAACGTTTTTTGATGGTTCTGAGCCACCAAACACACTTAAAGCATGCAGAATCGACTCAGAATAGGAAAAGGAGACGTTTAGGTCAATTTTATGCATTCTGGCGTTCGTAAATACAAGAAAACTGTTAAAATTCTTCAGAAACGTCACTTTTGAAGTGTTTTCTTGTACTTTTAAGCCAATCAGATACCCTACGGGCTCGGAAAGTGCAACGAAACCATCAAATTTTAGCTAGAAACTGTATTTTTGTCGATTTTTATTGAATTTGAACTATATTTCAACGTTTTTTGATGGTTCTGAGCCACCAAACACACTTAAAGCATGCAGAATCGACTCAGAATAGGAAAAGGAGACGTTTAGGTCAATTTTATGCATTCTGGCGTTCGTAGATACAAGAAAACTGTTAAAATTCTTCAGAAACGTCACTTTTGAAGTGTTTTCTTGTACTTTTAAGCCAATCAGATACCCTACGGGCTCAGAAGGTGCAACGAAACCATCAAATTTTCAGAATAGGAAAAGGAGACGTTTAGGTCAATTTTATGCATTCTGGCGTTCGTAGATACAAGAAAACTGTTAAAATTCTTCAGAAACGTCACTTTTGAAGTGTTTTCTTGTACTTTTAAGCCAATCAGATACCCTACGGGCTCGGAAAGTGCAACGAAACCATCAAATTTTAGCTAGAAACTGTATTTTTGTCGATTTTTATTGAATTTGAACTATATTTCAACGTTTTTTGATGGTTCTGAGCCACCAAACACACTTAAAGCATGCAGAATCGACTCAGAATAGGAAAAGGAGACGTTTAGGTCAATTTTATGCATTCTGGCGTTCGTAGATACAAGAAAAATGTTAAAATTCTTCAGAAACGTCACTTTTGAAGTGTTTTCTTGTACTTTTAAGCCAATCAGATACCCTACGGGCTCGGAAAGTGCAACGAAACCATCAAATTTTAGCTAGAAACTGTACTTTTGTCGATTTTTATTGAATTTGAACTATATTTCAACGTTTTTTGATGGTTCTGAGCCACCAAACACACTTAAAGCATGCAGAATCGACTCAGAATAGGAAAAGGAGACGTTTAGGTCAATTTTATGCATTCTGGCGTTCGTAGATACAAGAAAACTGTTAAAATTCTTCAGAAACGTCACTTTTGAATTGTTTTCTTGTACTTTTAAGCCAATCAGATACCCTACGGGCTCGGAAAGTGCAACGAAACCATCAAATTTTAGCTAGAAACTGTATTTTTGTCGATTTTTATTGAATTTGAACTATATTTCAAAGTTTTTTGATGGTTCTGAGCCACCAAACACACTTAAAGCATGCAGAATCGACTCAGAATAGGAAAAGGAGACGTTTAGGTCAATTTTATGCATTCTGGCGTTCGTAGACACAAGAAAACTGTTAAAATTCTTCAGAAACGTCACTTTTGAAGTGTTTTCTTGTACTTTTAAGCCAATCAGATACCCGACGGGCTCGGAAAGTGCAACGAAACCATCAAATTTTAGCTAGAAACTGTATTTTTGTCGACTTTTATTGAATTTGAACTATATTTCAACGTTTTTTGATGGTTCTGAGCCACCAAACACACTTAAAGCATGCAGAATCGACTCAGAATAGGAAAAGGAGACGTTTAGGTCAATTTTATGCATTCTGGCGTTCGTAGACACAAGAAAACTGTTAAAATTCTTCAGAAACGTCACTTTTGAGGTGTTTTCTTGTACTTTTAAGCCAATCAGATACCCTACGGGCTCGGAAAGTGCAACGAAACCATCAAATTTTAGCTAGAAACTGTATTTTTGTCGATTTTTATTGAATTTGAACTATATTTCAACGTTTTTTGATGGTTCTGTGCCACCAAACACACTTAAAGCATGCAGAATCGACTCAGAATAGGAAAAGGAGCCGTTTAGGTCAATTTTATGCATTCTGGCGTTCGTAGATACAAGAAAACTGTAAAAATTCTTCAGAAACGTCACTTTTGAAGTGTTTTCTTGTACTTTTAAGCCAATCAGATACCCTACGGGCTCGGAAAGTGCAACGAAACCATCAAATTTTAGCTAGAAACTGTATTTTTGTCGATTTTTATTGAATTTGAACTATATTTCAACGTTTTTTGATGGTTCTGAGCCACCAAACACACTTAAAGCATGCAGAATCGACTCAGAATAGGAAAAGGAGACGTTTAGGTCAATTTTATGCATTCTGGCGTTCGTAGATACAAGAAAACTGTTAAAATTCTTCAGAAACGTCACTTTCTGAGCCACCAAACACACTTAAAGCATGCAGAATCGACTCAGAATAGGAAAAGGAGACGTTTAGGTCAATTTTATGCATTCTGGCGTTCGTAGATACGAGAAAACTGTTAAAATTCTTCAGGAACGTCACTTTTGAAGTGTTTTCTTGTACTTTTAAGCCAATCAGATACCCTACGGGCTCGGAAAGTGCAACGAAACCATCAAATTTTAGCTAGAAACTGTATTTTTGTCGATTTTTATTGAATTTGAACTATATTTCAACGTTTTTTGATGGTTCTGAGCCACCAAACACACTTAAAGCATGCAGAATCGACTCAGAATAGGAAAAGGAGACGTTTAGGTCAATTTTATGCATTCTGGCGTTCGTAAATACAAGAAACCTGTTAAAATTCTTCAGAAACGTCACTTTTGAAGTGTTTTCTTGTACTTTTAAGCCAATCAGATACCCTACGGGCTCGGAAAGTGCAACGAAACCATCAAATTTTAGCTAGAAACTGTATTTTTGTCGATTTTTATTGAATTTGAACTATATTTCAACGTTTTTTGATGGTTCTGAGCCACCAAACACACTTAAAGCATGCAGAATCGACTCAGAATAGGAAAAGGAGACGTTTAGGTCAATTTTATGCATTCTGGCGTTCGTAGATACAAGAAAACTGTTAAAATTCTTCAGAAACGTCACTTTTGAAGTGTTTTCTTGTACTTTTAAGCCAATCAGATACCCTACGGGCTCAGAAGGTGCAACGAAACCATCAAATTTTAGCTAGAAACTGTATTTTTGTCGATTTTTATTGAATTTGAACTATATTTCAACGTTTTTTGATGGTTCTGAGCCACCAAACACGCTTAAAGCATGCAGAATCGACTCAGAATAGGAAAAGGAGACGTTTAGGTCAATTTTATGCATTCTAGCGTTCGTAGATACAAGAAAACTGTTAAAATTCTACAGAAACGTCACTTTTGAAGTGTTTTCTTGTACTTTTAAGCCAATCAGATACCCTACGGGCTCGGAAAGTGCAACGAAACCATCAAATTTTAGCTAGAAACTGTATTTTTGTCGATTTTTATTGAATTTGAACTATATTTCAACGTTTTTTGATGGTTCTGAGCCACCAAACACACTTAAAGCATGCAGAATCGACTCAGAATAGGAAAAGGAGACGTTTAGGTCAATTTTATGCATTCTGGCGTTCGTAGATACAAGAAAACTGTTAAAATTCTTCAGAAACGTCACTTTTGAAGTGTTTTCTTGTACTTTTAAGCCAATCAGATACCCTACGGGCTCGGAAAGTGCAACGAAACCATCAAATTTTAGCTAGAAACTGTATTTTTGTCGATTTTTATTGAATTTGAACTATATTTCAACGTTTTTTGATGGTTCTGAGCCACCAAACACACTTAAAGCATGCAGAATCGACTCAGAATAGGAAAAGGAGACGTTTAGGTCAATTTTATGCATTCTGGCGTTCGTAGATACAAGAAAACTGTTAAAATTCTTCAGAAACGTCACTTTTGAAGTGTTTTCTTGTACTTTTAAGCCAATCAGATACCCTACGGGCTCGGAAAGTGCAACGAAACCATCAAATTTTAGCTAGAAACTGTATTTTTGTCGATTTTTATTGAATTTGAACTATATTTCAACGTTTTTTGATGGTTCTGAGCCACCAAACACACTTAAAGCATGCAGAATCGACTCAGAATAGGAAAAGGAGACGTTTAGGTCAATTTTATGCATTCTGGCGTTCGTAAATACAAGAAAACTGTTAAAATTCTTCAGAAACGTCACTTTTGAAGTGTTTTCTTGTACTTTTAAGCCAATCAGATACCCTACGGGCTCGGAAAGTGCAACGAAACCATCAAATTTTAGCTAGAAACTGTATTTTTGTCGATTTTTATTGAATTTGAACTATATTTCAACGTTTTTTGATGGTTCTGAGCCACCAAACACACTTAAAGCATGCAGAATCGACTCAGAATAGGAAAAGGAGACGTTTAGGTCAATTTTATGCATTCTGGCGTTCGTAGATACAAGAAAACTGTTAAAATTCTTCAGAAACGTCACTTTTGAAGTGTTTTCTTGTACTTTTAAGCCAATCAGATACCCTACGGGCTCAGAAGGTGCAACGAAACCATCAAATTTTCAGAATAGGAAAAGGAGACGTTTAGGTCAATTTTATGCATTCTGGCGTTCGTAGATACAAGAAAACTGTTAAAATTCTTCAGAAACGTCACTTTTGAAGTGTTTTCTTGTACTTTTAAGCCAATCAGATACCCTACGGGCTCGGAAAGTGCAACGAAACCATCAAATTTTAGCTAGAAACTGTATTTTTGTCGATTTTTATTGAATTTGAACTATATTTCAACGTTTTTTGATGGTTCTGAGCCACCAAACACACTTAAAGCATGCAGAATCGACTCAGAATAGGAAAAGGAGACGTTTAGGTCAATTTTATGCATTCTGGCGTTCGTAGATACAAGAAAAATGTTAAAATTCTTCAGAAACGTCACTTTTGAAGTGTTTTCTTGTACTTTTAAGCCAATCAGATACCCTACGGGCTCGGAAAGTGCAACGAAACCATCAAATTTTAGCTAGAAACTGTACTTTTGTCGATTTTTATTGAATTTGAACTATATTTCAACGTTTTTTGATGGTTCTGAGCCACCAAACACACTTAAAGCATGCAGAATCGACTCAGAATAGGAAAAGGAGACGTTTAGGTCAATTTTATGCATTCTGGCGTTCGTAGATACAAGAAAACTGTTAAAATTCTTCAGAAACGTCACTTTTGAATTGTTTTCTTGTACTTTTAAGCCAATCAGATACCCTACGGGCTCGGAAAGTGCAACGAAACCATCAAATTTTAGCTAGAAACTGTATTTTTGTCGATTTTTATTGAATTTGAACTATATTTCAAAGTTTTTTGATGGTTCTGAGCCACCAAACACACTTAAAGCATGCAGAATCGACTCAGAATAGGAAAAGGAGACGTTTAGGTCAATTTTATGCATTCTGGCGTTCGTAGACACAAGAAAACTGTTAAAATTCTTCAGAAACGTCACTTTTGAAGTGTTTTCTTGTACTTTTAAGCCAATCAGATACCCGACGGGCTCGGAAAGTGCAACGAAACCATCAAATTTTAGCTAGAAACTGTATTTTTGTCGACTTTTATTGAATTTGAACTATATTTCAACGTTTTTTGATGGTTCTGAGCCACCAAACACACTTAAAGCATGCAGAATCGACTCAGAATAGGAAAAGGAGACGTTTAGGTCAATTTTATGCATTCTGGCGTTCGTAGACACAAGAAAACTGTTAAAATTCTTCAGAAACGTCACTTTTGAGGTGTTTTCTTGTACTTTTAAGCCAATCAGATACCCTACGGGCTCGGAAAGTGCAACGAAACCATCAAATTTTAGCTAGAAACTGTATTTTTGTCGATTTTTATTGAATTTGAACTATATTTCAACGTTTTTTGATGGTTCTGTGCCACCAAACACACTTAAAGCATGCAGAATCGACTCAGAATAGGAAAAGGAGCCGTTTAGGTCAATTTTATGCATTCTGGCGTTCGTAGATACAAGAAAACTGTAAAAATTCTTCAGAAACGTCACTTTTGAAGTGTTTTCTTGTACTTTTAAGCCAATCAGATACCCTACGGGCTCGGAAAGTGCAACGAAACCATCAAATTTTAGCTAGAAACTGTATTTTTGTCGATTTTTATTGAATTTGAACTATATTTCAACGTTTTTTGATGGTTCTGAGCCACCAAACACACTTAAAGCATGCAGAATCGACTCAGAATAGGAAAAGGAGACGTTTAGGTCAATTTTATGCATTCTGGCGTTCGTAGATACAAGAAAACTGTTAAAATTCTTCAGAAACGTCACTTTCTGAGCCACCAAACACACTTAAAGCATGCAGAATCGACTCAGAATAGGAAAAGGAGACGTTTAGGTCAATTTTATGCATTCTGGCGTTCGTAGATACGAGAAAACTGTTAAAATTCTTCAGGAACGTCACTTTTGAAGTGTTTTCTTGTACTTTTAAGCCAATCAGATACCCTACGGGCTCGGAAAGTGCAACGAAACCATCAAATTTTAGCTAGAAACTGTATTTTTGTCGATTTTTATTGAATTTGAACTATATTTCAACGTTTTTTGATGGTTCTGAGCCACCAAACACACTTAAAGCATGCAGAATCGACTCAGAATAGGAAAAGGAGACGTTTAGGTCAATTTTATGCATTCTGGCGTTCGTAGATACAAGAAAACTGTTAAAATTCTTCAGAAACGTCACTTTTGAAGTGTTTTCTTGTACTTTTAAGCCAATCAGATACCCTACGGGCTCGGAAAGTGCAACGAAACCATCAAATTTTAGCTAGAAACTGTATTTTTGTCGATTTTTATTGAATTTGAACTATATTTCAACGTTTTTTGATGGTTCTGAGCCACCAAACACACTTAAAGCATGCAGAATCGACTCAGAATAGGAAAAGGAGACGTTTAGGTCAATTTTATGCATTCTGGCGTTCGTAGATACAAGAAAACTGTTAAAATTCTTCAGAAACGTCACTTTTGAAGTGTTTTCTTGTACTTTTAAGCCAATCAGATACCCAACGGGCTCGGAAAGTGCAACGAAACCATCAAATTTTAGCTAGAAACTGTATTTTTGTCGATTTTTATTGAATTTGAACTATATTTCAACGTTTTTTGATGGTTCTGAGCCACCAAACACACTTAAAGCATGCAGAATCGACTCAGAATAGGAAAAGGAGACGTTTAGGTCAATTTTATGCATTCTGGCGTTCGTAGATACAAGAAAACTGTTAAAATTCTTCAGAAACGTCACTTTTGAAGTGTTTTCTTGTACTTTTAAGCCAATCAGATACCCTACGGTCTCGGAAAGTGCAACGAAACCATCAAATTTTAGCTAGAAACTGTATTTTTGTCGATTTTTATTGAATTTGAACTATATTTCAACGTTTTTTGATGGTTCTGAGCCACCAAACACACTTAAAGCATGCAGAATCGACTCAGAATAGGAAAAGGAGACGTTTAGGTCAATTTTATGCATTCTGGCGTTCGTAGATACAAGAAAACTGTTAAAATTCTTCAGAAACGTCACTTTTGAAGTGTTTTCTTGTACTTTTAAGCCAATCAGATAACCTACGGGCTCGGAAAGTGCAACGAAACCATCAAATTTTAGCTAGAAACTGTATTTTTGTCGATTTTTATTGAATTTGAACTATATTTCAACGTTTTTTGATGGTTCTGAGCCACCAAACACACTTAAAGCATGCAGAATCGACTCAGAATAGGAAAAGGAGACGTTTAGGTCAATTTTATGCATTCTGGCGTTCGTAGATACAAGAAAACTGTTAAAATTCTTCAGAAACGTCACTTTTGAAGTGTTTTCTTGTACTTTTAAGCCAATCAGATACCCTACGGGCTCGGAAAGTGCAACGAAACCATCAAATTTTAGCTAGAAACTGTATTTTTGTCGATTTTTATTGAATTTGAACTATATTTCAACGTTTTTTGATGGTTCTGAGCCACCAAACACACTTAAAGCATGCAGAATCGACTCAGAATAGGAAAAGGAGACGTTTAGGTCAATTTTATGCATTATGGCGTTCGTAGATACAAGAAAACTGTTAAAATTCTTCAGAAACGTCACTTTTGAAGTGTTTTCTTGTACTTTTAAGCCAATCAGATACCCTACGGGCTCGGAAAGTGCAACGAAACCATCAAATTTTAGCTAGAAACTGTATTTTTGTCGATTTTTATTGAATTTGAACTATATTTCAACGTTTTTTGATGGTTCTGAGCCACCAAACACACTTAAAGCATGCAGAATCGACTCAGAATAGGAAAAGGAGACGTTTAGGTCAATTTTATGCATTCTGGCGTTCGTAGATACGAGAAAACTGTTAAAATTCTTCAGAAACGTCACTTTTGAAGTGTTTTCTTGTACTTTTAAGCCAATCAGATACCCTACGGGCTCGGAAAGTGCAACGAAACCATCAAATTTTAGCTAGAAACTGTATTTTTGTCGATTTTTATTGAATTTGTACTATATTTCAACGTTTTTTGATGGTTCTGAGCCACCAAACACACTTAAAGCATGCAGAATCGACTCAGAATAGGAAAAGGAGACGTTTAGGTCAATTTTATGCATTCTGGCGTTCGTAGATACAAGAAAACTGTTAAAATTCTTCAGAAACGTCACTTTTGAAGTGTTTTCTTGTACTTTTAAGCCAATCAGATACCCTACGGGCTCGGAAAGTGCAACGAAACCATCAAATTTTAGCTAGAAACTGTATTTTTGTCGATTTTTATTGAATTTGAACTATATTTCAACGTTTTTTGATGGTTCTGAGCCACCAAACACACTTAAAGCATGCAGAATCGACTCAGAATAGGAAAAGGAGACGTTTAGGTCAATTTTATGCATTCTGGCGTTCGTAGATACAAGAAAACTGTTAAAATTCTTCAGAAACGTCACTTTTGAAGTGTTTTCTTGTACTTTTAAGCCAATCAGATACCCTACGGGCTCGGAAAGTGCAACGAAACCATCAAATTTTAGCTAGAAACTGTATTTTTGTCGATTTTTATTGAATTTGAACTATATTTCAACGTTTTTTGATGGTTCTGAGCCACCAAACACACTTAAAGCATGCAGAATCGACTCAGAATAGGAAAAGGAGACGTTTAGGTCAATTTTATGCATTCTGGCGTTCGTAGATACAAGAAAACTGTTAAAATTCTTCAGAAACGTCACTTTTGAAGTGTTTTCTTGTACTTTTAAGCCAATCAGATACCCTACGGGCTCGGAAAGTGCAACGAAACCATCAAATTTTAGCTAGAAACTGTATTTTTGTCGATTTTTATTGAATTTGAACTATATTTCAACGTTTTTTGATGGTTCTGAGCCACCAAACACACTTAAAGCATGCAGAATCGACTCAGAATAGGAAAAGGAGACGTTTAGGTCAATTTTATGCATTCTGGCGTTCGTAGATACAAGAAAACTGTTAAAATTCTTCAGAAACGTCACTTTTGAAGTGTTTTCTTGTACTTTTAAGCCAATCAGATACCCTACGGGCTCGGAAAGTGCAACGAAACCATCAAATTTTAGCTAGAAACTCTATTTTTGTCGATTTTTATTGAATTTGAACTATATTTCAACGTTTTTTGATGGTTCTGAGCCACCAAACACACTTAAAGCATGCAGAATCGACTCAGAATAGGAAAAGGAGACGTTTAGGTCAATTTTATGCATTCTGGCGTTCGTAGATACAAGAAAACTGTTAAAATTCTTCAGAAACGTCACTTTTGAAGTGTTTTCTTGTACTTTTAAGCCAATCAGATACCCTACGGGCTCGGAAAGTGCAACGAAACCATCAAATTTTAGCTAGAAACTGTATTTTTGTCGATTTTTATTGAATTTGAACTATATTTCAACGTTTTTTGATGGTTCTGAGCCACCAAACACACTTAAAGCATGCAGAATCGACTCAGAATAGGAAAAGGAGACGTTTAGGTCAATTTTATGCATTCTGGCGTTCGTAGATACAAGAAAACTGTTAAAATTCTTCAGAAACGTCACTTTTGAAGTGTTTTCTTGTACTTTTAAGCCAATCAGATACCCTACGGGCTCGGAAAGTGCAACGAAACCATCAAATTTTAGCTAGAAACTGTATTTTTGTCGATTTTTATTGAATTTGAACTATATTTCAACGTTTTTTGATGGTTCTGAGCCACCAAACACACTTAAAGCATGCAGAATCGACTCAGAATAGGAAAAGGAGACGTTTAGGTCAATTTTATGCATTCTGGCGTTCGTAGATACAAGAAAACTGTTAAAATTCTTCAGAAACGTCACTTTTGAAGTGTTTTCTTGTACTTTTAAGCCAATCAGATACCCTACGGGCTCGGAAAGTGCAACGAAACCATCAAATTTTAGCCAGAAACTGTATTTTTGTCGATTTTTATTGAATTTGAACTATATTTCAACGTTTTTTGATGGTTCTGAGCCACCAAACACACTTAAAGCATGCAGAATCGACTCAGAATAGGAAAAGGAGACGTTTAGGTCAATTTTATGCATTCTGGCGTTCGTAGATACAAGAAAACTGTTAAAATTCTTCAGAAACGTCACTTTTGAAGTGTTTTCTTGTACTTTTAAGCCAATCAGATACCCTACGGGCTCGGAAAGTGCAACGAAACCATCAAATTTTAGCTAGAAACTGTATTTTTGTCGATTTTTATTGAATTTGAACTATATTTCAACGTTTTTTGATGGTTCTGAGCCACCAAACACACTTAAAGCATGCAGAATCGACTCAGAATAGGAAAAGGAGACGTTTAGGTCAATTTTATGCATTCTGGCGTTCGTAGATACAAGAAAACTGTTAAAATTCTTCAGAAACGTCACTTTTGAAATGTTTTCTTGTACTTTTAAGCCAATCAGATACCCTACGGGCTCGGAAAGTGCAACGAAACCATCAAATTTTAGCTAGAAACTGTATTTTTGTCGATTTTTATTGAATTTGAACTATATTTCAACGTTTTTTGATGGTTCTGAGCCACCAAACACACTTAAAGCATGCAGAATCGACTCAGAATAGGAAAAGGAGACGTTTAGGTCAATTTTATGCATTCTGGCGTTCGTAGATACAAGAAAACTGTTAAAATTCTTCAGAAACGTCACTTTTGAAGTGTTTTCTTGTACTTTTAAGCCAATCAGATACCCTACGGGCTCGGAAAGTGCAACGAAACCATCGAATTTTAGCTAGAAACTGTATTTTTGTCGATTTTTATTGAATTTGAACTATATTTCAACGTTTTTTGATGGTTCTGAGCCACCAAACACACTTAAAGCATGCAGAATCGACTCAGAATAGGAAAAGGAGACGTTTAGGTCAATTTTATGCATTCTGGCGTTCGTAGATACAAGAAAACTGTTAAAATTCTTCAGAAACGTCACTTTTGAAGTGTTTTCTTGTACTTTTAAGCCAATCAGATACCCTACGGGCTCGGAAAGAGCAACGAAACCATCAAATTTTAGCTAGAAACTGTATTTTTGTCGATTTTTATTGAATTTGAACTATATTTCAACGTTTTTTGATGGTTCTGAGCCACCAAACACACTTAAAGCATGCAAAATCGACTCAGAATAGGAAAAGGAGACGTTTAGGTCAATTTTATGCATTCTGGTGTTCGTAGATACAAGAAAACTGTTAAAATTCTTCAGAAACGTCACTTTTGAAGTGTTTTCTTGTACTTTTAAGCCAATCAGATACCCGACGAGCTCGGAAAGTGCAACGAAACCATCAAATTTTAGCTAGAAACTGTATTTTTGTCGATTTTTATTGAATTTGAACTATATTTCAACGTTTTTTGATGGTTCTGAGCCACCAAACACACTTAAAGCATGCAGAATCGACTCAGAATAGGAAAAGGAGACGTTTAGGTCAATTTTATGCATTCTGGCGTTCGTAGATACAAGAAAACTGTTAAAATTCTTCAGAAACGTCACTTTTGAAGTGTTTTCTTGTACTTTTAAGCCAATCAGATACCCTGCGGGCTCGGAAAGTGCAACGAAACCATCAAATTTTAGCTAGAAACTGTATTTTTGTCGATTTTTATTGAATTTGAACTATATTTCAACGTTTTTTGATGGTTCTGAGCCACCAAACACACTTAAAGCATGCAGAATCGACTCAGAATAGGAAAAGGAGACGTTTAGGTCAATTTTATGCATTCTGGCGTTCGTAGATACAAGAAAACTGTTAAAATTCTTCAGAAACGTCACTTTTGAAGTGTTTTCCTTGTACTTTTAAGCCAATCAGATACCCTACGGGCTCGGAAAGTGCAACGAAACCATCAAATTTTAGCTCGAAACTGTATTTTTGTCGATTTTTATTGAATTTGAACTATATTTCAACGTTTTTTGATGGTTCTGAGCCACCAAACACACTTAAAGCATGCAGAATCGACTCAGAATAGGAAAAGGAGACGTTTAGGTCAATTTTATGCATTCTGGCGTTCGTAGATACAAGAAAACTGTTAAAATTCTTCAGAAACGTCACTTTTGAAGTGTTTTCTTGTACTTTTAAGCCAATCAGATACCCTACGGGCTCGGAAAGTGCAACGAAACCATCAAATTTTAGCTAGAAACTGTATTTTTGTCGATTTTTATTGAATTTGAACTATATTTCAACGTTTTTTGATGGTTCTGAGCCACCAAACACACTTAAAGCATGCAGAATCGACTCAGAATAGGAAAAGGAGACGTTTAGGGCAATTTTATGCATTCTGGCGTTCGTAGATACAAGAAAACTGTTAAAATTCTTCAGAAACGTCACTTTTGAAGTGTTTTCTTGTACTTTTAAGCCAATCAGATACCCTACGGGCTCGGAAAGTGCAACGAAACCATCAAATTTTAGCTAGAAACTGTATTTTTGTCGATTCTTATTGAATTTGAACTATATTTCAACGTTTTTTGATGGTTCTGAGCCACCAAACACACTTAAAGCATGCAGAATCGACTCAGAATAGGAAAAGGAGACGTTTAGGTCAATTTTATGCATTCTGGCGTTCGTAGATACAAGAAAACTGTTAAAATTCTTCAGAAACGTCACTTTTGAAGTGTTTTCTTGTACTTTTAAGCCAATCAGATACCCTACGGGCTCGGAAAGTGCAACGAAACCATCAAATTTTAGCTAGAAACTGTATTTTTGTCGATTTTTATTGAATTTGAACTATATTTCAACGTTTTTTGATGGTTCTGAGCCACCAAACACACTTAAAGCATGCAGAATCGACTCAGAATAGGAAAAGGAGACGTTTAGGTCAATTTTATGCATTCTGGCGTTCGTAGATACAAGAAAACTGTTAAAATTCTTCAGAAACGTCACTTTTGAAGTGTTTTCTTGTACTATTAAGCCAATCAGATACCCTACGGGCTCGGAAAGTGCAACGAAACCATCAAATTTTAGCTAGAAACTGTATTTTTGTCGATTTTTATTGAATTTGAACTATATTTCAACGTTTTTTGATGGTTCTGAGCCACCAAACACACTTAAAGCATGCAGAATCGACTCAGAATAGGAAAAGGAGACGTTTAGGTCAATTTTATGCATTCTGGCGTTCGTAGATACAAGAAAACTGTTAAAATTCTTCAGAAACGTCACTTTTGAAGTGTTTTCTTGTACTTTTAAGCCAATCAGATACCCTACGGGCTCGGAAAGTGCAACGAAACCATCAAATTTTAGCTAGAAACTGTATTTTTGTCGATTTTTATTGAATTTGAACTATATTTCAAAGTTTTTTGATGGTTCTGAGCCACCAAACACACTTAAAGCATGCAGAATCGACTCAGAATAGGAAAAGGAGACGTTTAGGTCAATTTTATGCATTCTGGCGCTCGTAGATACAAGAAAACTGTTAAAATTCTTCAGAAACGTCACTTTTGAAGTGTTTTCTTGTACTTTTAAGCCAATCAGATACCCTACGGGCTCGGAAAGTGCAACGAAACCATCAAATTTTAGCTAGAAACTGTATTTTTGTCGATTTTTATTGAATTTGAACTATATTTCAACGTTTTTTGATGGTTCTGAGCCACCAAACACACTTAAAGCATGCAGAATCGACTCAGAATAGGAAAAGGAGACGTTTAGGTCAATTTTATGCATTCTGGCGTTCGTAGATACAAGAAAACTGTTAAAATTCTTCAGAAACATCACTTTTGAAGTGTTTTCTTGTATTTTTAAGCCAATCAGATACCCTACGGGCTCGGAAAGTGCAACGAAACCATCAAATTTTAGCTAGAAACTGTATTTTTGTCGATTTTTATTGAATTTGAACTATATTTCAACGTTTTTTGATGGTTCTGACCCACCAAACACACTTAAAGCATGCAGAATCGACTCAGAATAGGAAAAGGAGACGTTTAGGTCAATTTTATGCATTCTGGCGTTCGTAGATACAAGAAAACTGTTAAAATTCTTCAGAAACGTCACTTTTGAAGTGTTTTCTTGTACTTTTAAGCCAATCAGATACCCTACGGGCTCGGAAAGTGCAACGAAACCATCAAATTTTAGCTAGAAACTGTATTTTTGTCGATTTTTATTGAATTTGAACTATATTTCAACGTTTTTTGATGGTTCTGAGCCACCAAACACACTTAAAGCATGCAGAATCGACTCAGAATAGGAAAAGGAGACGTTTAGGTCAATTTTATGCATTCTGGCGTTCGTAGATACAAGAAAACTGTTAAAATTCTTCAGAAACGTCACTTTTGAAGTGTTTTCTTGTACTTTTAAGCCAATCAGATACCCTACGGGCTCGGAAAGTGCAACGAAACCATCAAATTTTAGCTAGAAACTGTATTTTTGTCGATTTTTATTGAATTTGAACTATATTTCAACGTTTTTTGATGGTTCTGAGCCACCAAACACACTTAAAGCATGCAGAATCGACTCTGAATAGGAAAAGGAGACGTTTAGGTCAATTTTATGCATTCTGGCGTTCGTAGATACAAGAAAACTGTTAAAATTCTTCAGAAACGTCACTTTTGAAGTGTTTTCTTGTACTTTTAAGCCAATCAGATACCCTACGGGCTCGGAAAGTGCAACGAAACCATCAAATTTTAGCTAGAAACTGTATTTTTGTCGATTTTTATTGAATTTGAGCTATATTTCAACGTTTTTTGATGGTTCTGAGCCACCAAACACACTTAAAGCATGCAGAATCGACTCAGAATAGGAAAAGGAGACGTTTAGGTCAATTTTATGCATTCTGGCGTTCGTAGATACAAGAAAACTGTTAAAATTCTTCAGAAACGTCACTTTTGAAGTGTTTTCTTGTACTTTTAAGCCAATCAGATACCCTACGGGCTCGGAAAGTGCAACGAAACCATCAAATTTTAGCTAGAAACTGTATTTTTGTCGATTTTTATTGAATTTGAACTATATTTCAACGTTTTTTGATGGTTCTGAGCCACCAAACACACTTAAAGCATGCAGAATCGACTCAGAATAGGAAAAGGAGACGTTTAGGTCAATTTTATGCATTCTGGCGTTCGTAGATACAAGAAAACTGTTAAAATTCTTCAGAAACGTCACTTTTGAAGTGTTTTCTTGTACTTTTAAGCCAATCAGATACCCTACAGGCTCGGAAAGTGCAACGAAACCATCAAATTTTAGCTAGAAACTGTATTTTTGTCGATTTTTATTGAATTTGAACTATATTTCAACGTTTTTTGATGGTTCTGAGCCACCAAACACACTTAAAGCATGCAGAATCGACTCAGAATAGGAAAAGGAGACGTTTATGTCAATTTTATGCATTCTGGCGTTCGTAGATACAAGAAAACTGTTAAAATTCTTCAGAAACGTCACTTTTGAAGTGTTTTCGTGTACTTTTAAGCCAATCAGATACCCTACGGGCTCGGCAAGTGCAACGAAACCATCAAATTTTAGCTAGAAACTGTATTTTTGTCGATTTTTATTGAATTTGAACTATATTTCAACGTTTTTTGATGGTTCTGACCCACCAAACACACTTAAAGCATGCAGAATCGACTCAGAATAGGAAAAGGAGACGTTTAGGTCAATTTTATGCATTCTGGCGTTCGTAGATACAAGAAAACTGTTAAAATTCTTCAGAAACGTCACTTTTGAAGTGTTTTCTTGTACTTTTAAGCCAATCAGATACCCTACGGGCTCGGAAAGTGCAACGAAACCATCAAATTTTAGCTAGAAACCGTATTTTTGTCGATTTTTATTGAATTTGAACTATATTTCAACGTTTTTTGATGGTTCTGAGCCACCAAACACACTTAAAGCATGCAGAATCGACTCAGAATAGGAAAAGGAGACGTTTAGGTCAATTTTATGCATTCTGGCGTTCGTAGATACAAGAAAACTGTTAAAATTCTTCAGAAACGTCACTTTTGAAGTGTTTTCTTGTACTTTTAAGCCAATCAGATACCCTACGGGCTCGGAAAGTGCAACGAAACCATCAAATTTTAGCTAGAAACTGTATTTTTGTCGATTTTTATTGAATTTGAACTATATTTCAAAGTTTTTTGATGGTTCTGAGCCACCAAACACACTTAAAGCATGCAGAATCGACTCAGAATAGGAAAAGGAGACGTTTAGGTCAATTTTATGCATTCTGGCGTTCGTAGATACAAGAAAACTGTTAAAATTCTTCAGAAACGTCACTTTTGAAATGTTTTCTTGTACTTTTAAGCCAATCAGATACCCAACGGGCTCGGAAAGTGCAACGAAACCATCAAATTTTAGCTAGAAACTGTATTTTTGTCGATTTTTATTGAATTTGAACTATATTTCAACGTTTTTTGATGGTTCTGAGCCACCAAACACACTTAAAGCATGCAGAATCGACTCAGAATAGGAAAAGGAGACGTTTAGGTCAATTTTATGCATTCTGGCGTTCGTAGATACAAGAAAACTGTTAAAATTCTTCAGAAACGTCACTTTTGAAGTGTTTTCTTGTACTTTTAAGCCAATCAGATACCCAACGGGCTCGGAAAGTGCAACGAAACCATCAAATTTTAGCTAGAAACTGTATTTTTGTCGATTTTTATTGAATTTGAACTATATTTCAACGTTTTTTGATGGTTCTGAGCCACCAAACACACTTAAAGCATGCAGAATCGACTCAGAATAGGAAAAGGAGACGTTTAGGTCAATTTTATGCATTCTGGCGTTCATAGATACAAGAAAACTGTTAAAATTCTTCAGAAACGTCACTTTTGAAGTGTTTTCTTGTACTTTTAAGCCAATCAGATACCCTACGGGCTCGGAAAGTGCAACGAAACCATCAAATTTTAGCTAGAAACTGTATTTTTGTCGATTTTTATTGAATTTGAACTATATTTCAACGTTTTTTGATGGTTCTGAGCCACCAAACACACTTAAAGCATGCAGAATCGACTCAGAATAGGAAAAGGAGACGTTTAGGTCAATTTTATGCATTCTGGCGTTCGTAGATACAAGAAAACTGTTAAAATTCTTCAGAAACGTCACTTTTGAAGTGTTTTCTTGTACTTTTAAGCCAATCAGATACCCTACGGGCTCGGAAAGTGCAACGAAACCATCAAATTTTAGCTAGAAACTGTATTTTTGTCGATTTTTATTGAATTTGAACTATATTTCAACGTTTTTTGATGGTTCTGAGCCACCAAACACACTTAAAGCATGCAGAATCGACTCAGAATAGGAAAAGGAGACGTTTAGGTCAATTTTATGCATTCTGGCGTTCGTAGATACAAGAAAACTGTTAAAATTCTTCAGAAACGTCACTTTTGAAGTGTTTTCTTGTACTTTTAAGCCAATCAGATACCCCACGGGCTCGGAAAGTGCAACGAAACCATCAAATTTTAGCTAGAAACTGTATTTTTGTCGATCTTTATTGAATTTGAACCATATTTCAACGTTTTTTGATGGTTCTGAGCCACCAAACACACTTAAAGCATGCAGAATCGACTCAGAATAGGAAAAGGAGACGTTTAGGTCAATTTTATGCATTCTGGCGTTCGTAGATACAAGAAAACTGTTAAAATTCTTCAGAAACGTCACTTTTGAAGTGTTTTCTTGTACTTTTAAGCCAATCAGATACCCTACGGGCTCGGAAAGTGCAACGAAACCATCAAATTTTAGCTAGAAACTGTATTTTTGTCGATTTTTATTGAATTTGAACTATATTACAACGTTTTTTGATGGTTCTGAGCCACCAAACACACTTAAAGCATGCAGAATCGACTCAGAATAGGAAAAGGAGACGTTTAGGTCAATTTTATGCATTCTGGCGTTCGTAGATACAAGAAAACTGTTAAAATTCTTCAGAAACGTCACTTTTGAAGTGTTTTCTTGTACTTTTAAGCCAATCAGATACCCTACGGGCTCGGAAAGTGCAACGAAACCATCAAATTTTAGCTAGAAACTGTATTTTTGTCGATTTTTATTGAATTTGAACTATATTTCAACGTTTTTTGATGGTTCTGAGCCACCAAACACACTTAAAGCATGCAGAATCGACTCAGAATAGGAAAAGGAGACGTTTAGGTCAATTTTATGCATTCTGGCGTTCGTAGATACAAGAAAACTGTTAAAATTCTTCAGAAACGTCACTTTTGAAATGTTTTCTTGTACTTTTAAGCCAATCAGATACCCTACGGGCTCGGAAAGTGCAACGAAACCATCAAATTTTAGCTAGAAACTGTATTTTTGTCGATTTTTATTGAATTTGAACTATATTTCAACGTTTTTTGATGGTTCTGAGCCACCAAACACACTTAAAGCATGCAGAATCGACTCAGAATAGGAAAAGGAGACGTTTAGGTCAATTTTATGCATTCTGGCGTTCGTAGATACAAGAAAACTGTTAAAATTCTTCAGAAACGTCACTTTTGAAGTGTTTTCTTGTACTTTTAAGCCAATCAGATACCCTACGGGCTCGGAAAGTGCAACGAAACCATCAAATTTTAGCTAGAAACTGTATTTTTGTCGATTTTTATTGAATTTGAACTATATTTCAACGTTTTTTGATGGTTCTGAGCCACCAAACACACTTAAAGCATGCAGAATCGACTCAGAATAGGAAAAGGAGACGTTTAGGTCAATTTTATGCATTCTGGCGTTCGTAGATACAAGAAAACTGTTAAAATTCTTCAGAAACGTCACTTTTGAAGTGTTTTCTTGTACTTTTAAGCCAATCAGATACCCTACGGGCTCGGAAAGTGCAACGAAACCATCAAATTTTAGCTGGAAACTGTATTTTTGTCGATTTTTATTGAATTTGAACTATATTTCAACGTTTTTTGATGGTTCTGAGCCACCAAACACACTTAAAGCATGCAGAGTCGACTCAGAATAGGAAAAGGAGACGTTTAGGTCAATTTTTTGCATTCTGGCGTTCGTAGATACAAGAAAACTGTTAAAATTCTTCAGAAACGTCACTTTTGAAGTGTTTTCTTGTACTTTTAAGCCAATCAGATACCCTACGGGCCCGGAAAGTGTAACGAAACCATCAAATTTTAGCTAGAAACTGTATTTTTGTCGATTTTTATTGAATTTGAACTATATTTCAACGTTTTTTGATGGTTCTGAGCCACCAAACACACTTAAAGCATGCAGAATCGACTCAGAATAGGAAAAGGAGACGTTTAGGTCAATTTTATGCATTCTGGCGTTCGTAGATACAAGAAAACTGTTAAAATTCTTCAGAAACGTCACTTTTGAAGTGTTTTCTTGTACTTTTAAGCCAATCAGATACCCTACGGGCTCGGAAAGTGCAACGAAACCATCAAATTTTAGCTAGAAACTGTATTTTTGTCGATTTTTATTGAATTTGAACTATATTTCAACGTTTTTTGATGGTTCTGAGCCACCAAACACACTTAAAGCATGCAGAATCGACTCAGAATGGGAAAAGGAGACGTTTAGGTCAATTTTATGCATTCTGGCGTTCGTAGATACAAGAAAACTGTTAAAATTCTTCAGAAACGTCACTTTTGAAGTGTTTTCTTGTACTTTTAAGCCAATCAGATACCCTACGGGCTCGGAATGTGCAACGAAACCATCAAATTTTAGCTAGAAACTGTATTTTTGTCGATTTTTATTGAATTTGAACTATATTTCAACGTTTTTTGATGGTTCTGAGCCACCAAACACACTTAAAGCATGCAGAATCGACTCAGAATAGGAAAGGGAGACGTTTAGGTCAATTTTATGCATTCTGGCGTTCGTAGATACAAGAAAACTGTTAAAATTCTTCAGAAACGTCACTTTTGAAGTGTTTTCTTGTACTTTTAAGCCAATCAGAAACCCTACGGGCTCGGAAAGTGCAACGAAACCATCAAATTTTAGCTAGAAACTGTATTTTTGTCGATTTTTATTGAATTTGAACTATATTTCAACGTTTTTTGATGGTTCTGAGCCACCAAACACACTTAAAGCATGCAGAATCGACTCAGAATAGGAAAAGGAGACGTTTAGGTCAATTTTATGCATTCTGGCGTTCGTAGATACAAGAAAACTGTTAAAATTCTTCAGAAACGTCACTTTTGAAATGTTTTCTTGTACTTTTAAGCCAATCAGATACCCTACGGGCTCGGAAAGTGCAACGAAACCATCAAATTTTAGCTAGAAACTGTATTTTTGTCGATTTTTATTGAATTTGAACTATATTTCAACGTTTTTTGATGGTTCTGAGCCACCAAACACACTTAAAGCATGCAGAATCGACTCAGAATAGGAAAAGGAGACGTTTAGGTCAATTTTATGCATTCTGGCGTTCGTAGATACAAGAAAACTGTTAAAATTCTTCAGAAACGTCACTTTTGAAGTGTTTTCTTGTACTTTTAAGCCAATCAGATACCCTACGGGCTCGGAAAGTGCAACGAAACCATCAAATTTTAGCTAGAAACTGTATTTTTGTCGATTTTTATTGAATTTGAACTATATTTCAACGTTTTTTGATGGTTCTGAGCCACCAAACACACTTAAAGCATGCAGAATCGACTCAGAATAGGAAAAGGAGACGTTTAGGTCAATTTTATGCATTCTGGCGTTCGTAGATACAAGAAAACTGTTAAAATTCTTCAGAAACGTCACTTTTGAAGTGTTTTCTTGTACTTTTAAGCCAATCAGATACCCTACGGGCTCGGAAAGTGCAACGAAACCATCAAATTTTAGCTAGAAACTGTATTTTTGCCGATTTTTATTGAATTTGAACTATATTTCAACGTTTTTTGATGGTTCTGAGCCACCAAACACACTTAAAGCATGCAGAATCGACTCAGAATAGGAAAAGGAGACGTTTAGGTCAATTTTATGCATTCTGGCGTTCGTAGATACAAGAAAACTGTTAAAATTCTTCAGAAACGTCACTTTTGAAGTGTTTTCTTGTACTTTTAAGCCAATCAGATACCCTACGGGCTCGGAAAGTGCAACGAAACCATCAAATTTTAGCTAGAAACTGTATTTTTGTCGATTTTTATTGAATTTGAACTATATTTCAACGTTTTTTGATGGTTCTGAGCCACCAAACACACTTAAAGCATGCAGAATCGACTCAGAATAGGAAAAGGAGACGTTTAGGTCAATTTTATGCATTCTGGCGTTCGTAGATACAAGAAAACTGTTAAAATTCTTCAGAAACGTCACTTTTGAAGTGTTTTCTTGTACTTTTAAGCCAATCAGATACCCTACGGGCTCGGAAAGTGCAACGAAACCATCAAATTTTAGCTAGAAACTGTATTTTTGTCGATTTTTATTGAATTTGAACTATATTTCAACGTTTTTTGATGGTTCTGAGCCACCAAACACACTTAAAGCATGCAGAATCGACTCAGAATAGGAAAAGGAGACGTTTAGGTCAATTTTATGCATTCTGGCGTTCGTAGATACAAGAAAACTGTTAAAATTATTCAGAAACGTCACTTTTGAAGTGTTTTCTTGTACTTTTAAGCCAATCAGATACCCTACGGGCTCGGAAAGTGCAACGAAACCATCAAATTTTAGCTAGAAACTGTATTTTTGTCGATTTTTATTGAATTTGAACTATATTTAAACGTTTTTTGATGGTTCTGAGCCACCAAACACACTTAAAGCATGCAGAATCGACTCAGAATAGGAAAAGGAGACGTTTAGGTCAATTTTATGCATTCTGGCGTTCGTAGATACAAGAAAACTGTTAAAATTCTTCAGAAACGTCACTTTTGAAGTGTTTTCTTGTACTTTTAAGCCAATCAGATACCCTACGGGCTCGGAAAGTGCAACGAAACCATCAAATTTTAGCTAGAAACTGTATTTTTGTCGATTTTTATTGAATTTGAACTATATTTCAACGTTTTTTGATGGTTCTGAGCCACCAAACACACTTAAAGCATGCAGAATCGACTCAGAATAGGAAAAGGAGACGTTTAGGTCAATTTTATGCATTCTGGCGTTCGTAGATACAAGAAAACTGTTAAAATTCTTCAGAAACGTCACTTTTGAAGTGTTTTCTTGTACTTTTAAGCCAATCAGATACCCTACGGGCTCGGAAAGTGCAACGAAACCATCAAATTTTAGCTAGAAACTGTATTTTTGTCGATTTTTATTGAATTTGAACTATATTTCAACGTTTTTTGATGGTTCTGAGCCACCAAACACACTTAAAGCATGCAGAATCGACTCAGAATAGGAAAAGGAGACGTTTAGGTCAATTTTATGCATTCTGGCGTTCGTAGATACAAGAAAACTGTTAAAATTCTTCAGAAACGTCACTTTTGAAGTGTTTTCTTGTACTTTTAAGCCAATCAGATACCCTACGGGCTCGGAAAGTGCAACGAAACCATCAAATTTTAGCTAGAAACTGTATTTTTGTCGATTTTTATTGAATTTGAACTATATTTCAACGTTTTTTGATGGTTCTGAGCCACCAAACACACTTAAAGCATGCAGAATCGACTCGGAATAGGAAAAGGAGACGTTTAGGTCAATTTTATGCATTCTGGCGTTCGTAGATACAAGAAAACTGTTAAAATTCTTCAGAAACGTCACTTTTGAAGTGTTTTCTTGTACTTTTAAGCCAATCAGATACCCGACGGGCTCGGAAAGTGCAACGAAACCATCAAATTTTAGCTAGAAACTGTATTTTTGTCGATTTTTATTGAATTTGAACTATATTTCAACGTTTTTTGATGGTTCTGAGCCACCAAACACACTTAAAGCATGCAGAATCGACTCAGAATAGGAAAAGGAGACGTTTAGGTCAATTTTATGCATTCTGGCGTTCGTTGATACAAGAAAACTGTTAAAATTCTTCAGAAACGTCACTTTTGAAGTGTTTTCTTGTACTTTTAAGCCAATCAGATACCCAACGGGCTCGGAAAGTGCAACAAAACCATCAAATTTTAGCTAGAAACTGTATTTTTGTCGATTTTTATCGAATTTGAACTATATTTCAACGTTTTTTGATGGTTCTGAGCCACCAAACACACTTAAAGCATGCAGAATCGACTCGGAATAGGAAAAGGAGACGTTTAGGTCAATTTTATGCATTCTGGCGTTCGTAGATACAAGAAAACTGTTAAAATTCTTCAGAAACGTCACTTTTGAAGTGTTTTCTTGTACTTTTAAGCCAATCAGATACCCTATGGGCTCGGAAAGTGCAACGAAACCATCAAATTTTAGCTAGAAACTGTATTTTCGTCGATTTTTATTGAATTTGAACTATATTTCAACGTTTTTTGATGGTTCTGAGCCACCAAACACACTTAAAGCATGCAGAATCGACTCAGAATAGGAAAAGGAGACGTTTAGGTCAATTTTATGCATTCTGGCGTTCGTAGATACAAGAAAACTGTTAAAATTCTTCAGAAACGTCACTTTTGAAATGTTTTCTTGTACTTTTAAGCCAATCAGATACCCTACGGGCTCGGAAAGTGCAACGAAACCATCAAATTTTAGCTAGAAACTGTATTTTTGCCGATTTTTATTGAATTTGAACTATATTTCAACGTTTTTTGATGGTTCAGAGCCACCAAACACACTTAAAGCATGCAGAATCGACTCAGAATAGGAAAAGGAGACGTTTAGGTCAATTTTATGCATTCTGGCGTTCGTAGATACAAGAAAACTGTTAAAATTCTTCAGAAACGTCACTTTTGAAGTGTTTTCTTGTACTTTTAAGCCAATCAGATACCCTACGGGCTCGGAAAGTGCAACGAAACCATCAAATTTTAGCTAGAAACTGTATTTTTGTCGATTTTTATTGAATTTGAACTATATTTCAACGTTTTTTGATGGTTCTGAGCCACCAAACACACTTAAAGCATGCAGAATCGACTCAGAATAGGAAAAGGAGACGTTTAGGTCAATTTTATGCATTCTGGCGTTCGTAGATACAAGAAAACTGTTAAAATTCTTCAGAAATGTCACTTTTGAAGTGTTTTCTTGTACTTTTAAGCCAATCAGATACCCTACGGGCTCGGAAAGTGCAACGAAACCATCAAATTTTAGCTGGAAACTGTATTTTTGTCGATTTTTATTGAATTTGAACTATATTTCAACGTTTTTTGATGGTTCTGAGCCACCAAACACACTTAAAGCATGCAGAATCGACTCAGAATAGGAAAAGGAGACGTTTAGGTCAATTTTTTGCATTCTGGCGTTCGTAGATACAAGAAAACTGTTAAAATTCTTCAGAAACGTCACTTTTGAAGTGTTTTCTTGTACTTTTAAGCCAATCAGATACCCTACGGGCCCGGAAAGTGCAACGAAACCATCAAATTTTAGCTAGAAACTGTATTTTTGTCGATTTTTATTGAATTTGAACTATATTTCAACGTTTTTTGATGGTTCTGAGCCACCAAACACACTTAAAGCATGCAGAATCGACTCAGAATAGGAAAAGGAGACGTTTAGGTCAATTTTATGCATTCTGGCGTTCGTAGATACAAGAAAACTGTTAAAATTCTTCAGAAACGTCACTTTTGAAGTGTTTTCTTGTACTTTTAAGCCAATCAGATACCCTACGGGCTCGGAAGGTGCAACGAAACCATCAAATTTTAGCTAGAAACTGTATTTTTGTCGATTTTTATTGAATTTGAACTATATTTCAACGTTTTTTGATGGTTCTGAGCCACCAAACACACTTAAAGCATGCAGAATCGACTCAGAATAGGAAAAGGAGACGTTTAGGTCAATTTTATGCATTCTGGCGTTCGTAGATACAAGAAAACTGTTAAAATTCTTCAGAAACGTCACTTTTGAAGTGTTTTCTTGTACTTTTAAGCCAATCAGATACCCTACGGGCTCGGAAAGTGCAACGAAACCATCAAATTTTAGCTAGAAACTGTATTTTTGTCGATTTTTATTGAATTTGAACTATATTTCAACGTTTTTTGATGGTTCTGAGCCACCAAACACACTTAAAGCATGCAGAATCGACTCAGAATAGGAAAAGGAGACGTTTAGGTCAATTTTATGCATTCTGGCGTTCGTAGATACAAGAAAACTGTTAAAATTCTTCAGAAACGTCACCTTTGAAGTGTTTTCTTGTACTTTTAAGCCAATCAGATACCCTACGGGCTCGGAAAGTGCAACGAAACCATCAAATTTTAGCTAGAAACTGTATTTTTGTCGATTTTTATTGAATTTGAACTATATTTCAACGTTTTTTGATGGTTCTGAGCCACCAAACACACTTAAAGCATGCAGAATCGACTCAGAATAGGAAAAGGAGACGTTTAGGTCAATTTTATGCATTCTGGCGTTCGTAGATACAAGAAAACTGTTAAAATTCTTCAGAAACGTCACTTTTGAAGTGTTTTCTTGTACTTTTAAGCCAATCAGATACCCTACGGGCTCGGAAAGTGCAACGAAACCATCAAATTTTAGCTAGAAACTGTATTTTTGTCGATTTTTATTGAATTTGAACTATATTTCAACGTTTTTTGATGGTTCTGAGCCACCAAACACACTTAAAGCATGCAGAATCGACTCAGAATAGGAAAAGGAGACGTTTAGGTCAATTTTATGCATTCTGGCGTTCGTTGATACAAGAAAACTGTTAAAATTCTTCAGAAACGTCACTTTTGAAGTGTTTTCTTGTACTTTTAAGCCAATCAGATACCCAACGGGCTCGGAAAGTGCAACCAAACCATCAAATTTTAGCTAGAAACTGTATTTTTGTCGATTTTTATTGAATTTGAACTATATTTCAACGTTTTTTGATGGTTCTGAGCCACCAAACACACTTAAAGCATGCAGAATCGACTCGGAATAGGAAAAGGAGACGTTTAGGTCAATTTTATGCATTCTGGCGTTCGTAGATACAAGAAAACTGTTAAAATTCTTCAGAAACGTCACTTTTGAAGTGTTTTCTTGTACTTTTAAGCCAATCAGATACCCTACGGGCTCGGAAAGTGCAACGAAACCATCAAATTTTAGCTAGAAACTGTATTTTTGTCGATTTTTATTGAATTTGAACTATATTTCAAGGTTTTTTGATGGTTCTGAGCCACCAAACACACTTAAAGCATGCAGAATCGACTCAGAATAGGAAAAGGAGACGTTTAGGTCAATTTTATGCATTCTGGCGTTCGTTGATACAAGAAAACTGTTAAAATTCTTCAGAAACGTCACTTTTGAAGTGTTTTCTTGTACTTTTAAGCCAATCAGATACCCTACGGGCTCGGAAAGTGCAACGAAACCATCAAATTTTAGCTAGAAACTGTGTTTTTGTCGATTTTTATTGAATTTGAACTATATTTCAACGTTTTTTGATGGTTCTGAGCCACCAAACACACTTAAAGCATGCAGAATCTACTCAGAATAGGAAAAGGAGACGTTTAGGTCAATTTTATGCATTCTGGCGTTCGTAGATACAAGAAAACTGTTAAAATTCTTCAGAAACGTCACTTTTGAAGTGTTTTCTTGTACTTTTAAACCAATCAGATACCCTACGGGCTCGGAAAGTGCAACGAAACCATCAAATTTTAGCTAGAAACTGTATTTTTGTCGATTTTTATTGAATTTGAACTATATTTCAACGTTTTTTGATGGTTCTGAGCCACCAAACACACTTAAAGCATGCAGAATCGACTCAGAATAGGAAAAGGAGACGTTTAGGTCAATTTTATGCATTCTGGCGTTCGTAGATACAAGAAAACTCTTAAAATTCTTCAGAAACGTCACTTTTGAAGTGTTTTCTTGTACTTTTAAGCCAATCAGATACCCTACGGGCTCGGAAAGTGCAACGAAACCATCAAATTTTAGCTAGAAACTGTATTTTTGTCGATTTTTATTGAATTTGAACTATATTTCAACGTTTTTTGATGGTTCTGAGCCACCAAACACACTTAAAGCATGCAGAATCGACTCAGAATAGGAAAAGGAGACGTTTAGGTCAATTTTATGCATTCTGGCGTTCGTAGATACAAGAAAACTGTTAAAATTCTTCAGAAACGTCACTTTTGAAGTGTTTTCTTGTACTTTTAAGCCAATCGGATACCCAACGGGCTCGGAAAGTGCAACGAAACCATCAAATTTTAGCTAGAAACTGTATTTTTGTCGATTTTTATTGAATTTGAACTATATTTCAACGTTTTTTGATGGTTCTGAGCCACCAAACACACTTAAAGCATGCAGAATCGACTCAGAATAGGAAAAGGAGACGTTTAGGTCAATTTTATGCATTCTGGCGTTCGTAGATACAAGAAAACTGTTAAAATTCTTCAGAAACGTCACCTTTGAAGTGTTTTCTTGTACTTTTAAGCCAATCAGATACCCTACGGGCTCGGAAAGTGCAACGAAACCATCAAATTTTAGCTAGAAACTGTATTTTTGTCGATTTTTATTGAATTTGAACTATATTTCAACGTTTTTTGATGGTTCTGAGCCACCAAACACACTTAAAGCATGCAGAATCGACTCAGAATAGGAAAAGGAGACGTTTAGGTCAATTTTATGCATTCTGGCGTTCGTAGATACAAGAAAACTGTTAAAATTCTTCAGAAACGTCACTTTTGAAGTGTTTTCTTGTACTTTTAAGCCAATCAGATACCCTACGGGCTCGGAAAGTGCAACGAAACCATCAAATTTTAGCTAGAAACTGTATTTTTGTCTATTTTTATTGAACTTGAACTATATTTCAACGTTTTTTGATGGTTCTGAGCCACCAAACACACTTAAAGCATGCAGAATCGACTCAGAATAGGTAAAGGAGACGTTTAGGTCAATTTTATGCATTCTGGCGTTCGTAGATACAAGAAAACTGTTATAATTCTTCAGAAACGTCACTTTTGAAGTGTTTTCTTGTACTTTTAAGCCAATCAGATACCCTGCGGGCTCGGAAAGTGCAACGAAACCATCAAATTTTAGCTAGAAACTGTATTTTTGTCGATTTTTATTGAATTTGAACTATATTTCAACGTTTTTTGATGGTTCTGAACCACCAAACACACTTAAAGCATGCAGAATCGACTCAGAATAGGAAAAGGAGACGTTTAGGTCAATTTTATGCATTCTGGCGTTCGTAGATACAAGAAAACTGTTAAAATTCTTCAGAAACGTCACTTTTGAAGTGTTTTCTTGTACTTTTAAGCCAATCAGATACCCTACGGGCTCGGAAAGTGCAACGAAACCATCAAATTTTAGCTAGAAACTGTATTTTTGTCGATTTTTATTGAATTTGAACTATATTTCAACGTTTTTTGATGGTTCTGAGCCACCAAACACACTTAAAGCATGCAGAATCGACTCAGAATAGGAAAAGGAGACGTTTAGGTCAATTTTATGCATTCTGGCGTTCGTAGATACAAGAAAACTGTTAAAATTCTTCAGAAACGTCACTTTTGAAGTGTTTTCTTGTACTTTTAAGCCAATCAGATACCCTACGGGCTCGGAAAGTGCAACGAAACCATCAAATTTTAGCTAGAAACTGTATTTTTGTCGATTTTTATTGAATTTGAACTATATTTCAACGTTTTTTGATGGTTCTGAGCCACCAAACACACTTAAAGCATGCAGAATCGACTCAGAATAGGAAAAGGAGACGTTTAGGTCAATTTTATGCATTCTGGCGTTCGTAGATACAAGAAAACTGTTAAAATTCTTCAGAAACGTCACTTTTGAAGTGTTTTCTTGTACTTTTAAGCCAATCAGATACCCTACGGGCTCGGAAAGTGCAACGAAACCATCAAATTTTAGCTAGAAACTGTATTTTTGTCGATTTTTATTGAATTTGAACTATATTTCAACGTTTTTTGATGGTTCTGAGCCACCAAACACACTTAAAGCATGCAGAATCGACTCAGAATAGGAAAAGGAGACGTTTAGGTCAATTTTATGCATTCTGGCGTTCGTAGATACAAGAAAACTGTTAAAATTCTTCAGAAACGTCACTTTTGAAGTGTTCTCTTGTACTTTTAAGCCAATCAGATACCCTACGGGCTCGGAAAGTGCAACGAAACCATCAAATTTTAGCTAGAAACTGTATTTTTGTCGATTTTTATTGAATTTGAACTATATTTCAACGTTTTTTGATGGTTCTGAGCCACCAAACACACTTAAAGCATGCAGAATCGACACAGAATAGGAAAATGAGACGTTTAGGTCAATTTTATGCATTCTGGCGTTCGTAGATACAAGAAAACTGTTAAAATTCTTCAGAAACGTCACTTTTGAAGTGTTTTCTTGTACTTTTAAGCCAATCAGATACCCTACGGGCTCGGAAAATGCAACGAAACCATCAAATTTTAGCTAGAAACTGTATTTTTGTCGATTTTTATTGAATTTGAACTATATTTCAACGTTTTTTGATGGTTCTGAGCCACCAAACACACTTAAAGCATGCAGAATCGACTCAGAATAGGAAAAGGATACGTTTAGGTCAATTTTATGCATTCTGGTGTTCGTAGATACAAGAAAACTGTTAAAATTCTTCAGCAACGTCACTTTTGAAATGTTTTCTTGTACTTTTAAGCCAATCAGATACCCGACGGGCTCGGAAAGTGCAACGAAACCATCAAATTTTAGCTAGAAACTGTATTTTTGTCGATTTTTATTGAATTTGAACTATATTTCAACGTTTTTTGATGGTTCTGAGCCACCAAACACACTTAAAGCATGCAGAATCGACTCAGAATAGGAAAAGGAGACGTTTAGGTCAATTTTATGCATTCTGGCGTTCGTAGATACAAGAAAACTGTTAAAATTCTTCAGAAACGTCACTTTTGAAGTGTTTTCTTGTAATTTTAAGCCAATCAGATACCCTATGGGCTCGGAAAGTGCAACGAAACCATCAAATTTTAGCTAGAAACTGTCTTTCTGTCGATTTTTATTGAATTTGAACTATATTTCAAAGTTTTTTGATGGTTCTGAGCCACCAACACACTTAAAGCATGCAGAATCGACTCAGAATAGGAAAAGGAGACGTTTAGGTCAATTTTATGCATTCTGGCGTTCGTAGATACAAGAAAACTGTTAAAATTCTTCAGAAACGTCACTTTTGAAGTGTTTTCTTGTACTTTTAAGCCAATCAGATACCCTACGGGCTCGGAAAGTGCAACGAAACCATCAAATTTTAGCTAGAAACTATATTTTTGTCGATTTTTATTGAATTTGAAATATATTTCAACGTTTTTAGATGGTTCTGAGCCACCAAACACACTTAAGGCATGCAGAATCGACTCAGAATAGGAAAAGGAGACGTTTAGGTCAATTTTGTGCATTCTGGCGTTCGTAGATACAAGAAAACTGTTAAAATTCTTCAGAAACGTCACTTTTGAAGTGTTTTCTTGTACTTTTAAGCCAATCAGATACCCTACGGGCTCGGAAAGTGCAACGAAACCATCAAATTTTAGCTAGAAACTGTATTTCTGTCGATTTTTATTGAATTTGAACTATATTTCAACGTTTTTTGATGGTGCTGAGCCACCAAACACACTTAAAGCATGCAGAATCGACTCAGAATAGGAAAAGGAGACGTTTAGGTCAATTTTATGCATTCTGGCGTTCGTTGATACAAGAAAACTGTTAAAATTCTTCAGAAACGTCACTTTTGAAGTGTTTTCTTGTACTTTTAATCCAATCAGATACCCTACGGGCTCGGAAAGTGCAACGAAACCATCAAATTTTAGCTAGAAACTGTATTTTTGTCGATTTTTATTGAATTTGAACTATATTTCAACGTTTTTTGATGGTTCTGAGCCACCAAACACACTTAAAGCATGCAGAATCGACTCAGAATAGGAAAAGGAGACGTTTAGGTCAATTTTATGCATTCTGGCGTTCGTAGATACAAGAAAACTGTTAAAATTCTTCAGAAACGTCACTTTTGAAGTGTTTTCTTGTACTTTTAAGCCAACCAGATACACTACGGGCTCGGAAAGTGCAACGAAACCATCAAATTTTAGCTAGAAACTGTATTTCTGTCGATTTTTATTGAATTTGAACTATATTTCAACGTTTTTTGATGGTTCTGAGCCACCAAACACACTTAAAGCATGCAGAATCGACTCAGAATAGGAAAAGGAGACGTTTAGGTCAATTTTATGCATTCTGGCGTTCGTAGATACAAGAAAACTGTTAAAATTCTTCAGAAACGTCACTTTTGAAGTGTTTTCTTGTACTTTTAAGCCAATCAGATACCCTACGGGCTCGGAAAGTGCAACGAAACCATCAAATTTTAGCTAGAAACTGTATTTTTGTCGATTTTTATTGAATTTGAACTATATTTCAACGTTTTTTGATGGTTCTGAGCCACCAAACACACTTAAAGCATGCAGAATCGACTCAGAATAGGAAAAAGAGACGTTTAGGTCAATTTTATGCATTCTGGCGTTCGTAGATACAAGAAAACTGTTAAAATTCTTCAGAAACGTCACTTTTGAAGTGTTTTCTTGTACTTTTAAGCCAATCAGATACCCAACGGGCTCGGAAAGTGCAACGAAACCATCAAATTTTAGCTAGAAACTGTATTTTTGTCGATTTTTATTGAATTTGAACTATATTTCAACGTTTTTTGATGGTTCTGAGCCACCAAACACACTTAAAGCATGCAGAATCGACTCAGAATAGGAAAAGGAGACGTTTAGGTCAATTTTATGCATTCTGGCGTTCGTAGATACAAGAAAACTGTTAAAATTCTTCAGAAACGTCACTTTTGAAGTGTTTTCTTGTACTTTTAAGCCAATCAGATACCCTACGGGCTCGGAAAGTGAAACGAAACCATCAAATTTTAGCTAGAAACTGTATTTTTGTCGATTTTTATTGAATTTGAACTATATTTCAACGTTTTTTGATGGTTCTGAGCCACCAAACACACTTAAAGCATGCAGAATCGACTCAGAATAGGAAAAGGAGACGCGTAGGTCAATTTTATGCATTCTGGCGTTCGTAGATACAAGAAAACTGTTAAAATTCTTCAGAAACGTCACTTTTGAAGTGTTTTCTTGTACTTTTAAGCCAATCAGATATCCTATGGGCTCGGAAAGTGTAACGAAACCATCAAATTTTAGCTAGAAACTGTATTTTTGTCGATTTTTATTGAATTTGAACTATATTTCAACGTTTTTTGATGGTTCTGAGCCACCAAACACACTTAAAGCATGCAGAATCGACTCAGAATAGGAAAAGGAGACGTTTAGGTCAATTTTATGCATTCTGGCGTTCGTAGATACAAGAAAACTGTTAAAATTCTTCAGAAACGTCACTTTTGAAGTGTTTTTTTGTACTTTTAAGCCAATCAGATACCCTACGGGCTCGGAAAGTGCAACGAAACCATCAAATTTTAGCTAGAAACTGTATTTTTGTCGATTTTTATTGAATTTGAACTATATTTCAACGTTTTTTGATGGTTCTGAGCCACCAAACACACTTAAAGCATGCAGAATCGACTCAGAATAGGAAAAGGAGACGTTTAGGTCAATTTTATGCATTCTGGCGTTCGTAGATACAAGAAAACTGTTAAAATTCTTCAGAAACGTCACTTTTGAAGTGTTTTCTTGTACTTTTAAGCCAATCAGATACCCTACGGGCTCGGAAAGTGCAACGAAACCATCAAATTTTAGCTAGAAACTGTATTTTTGTCGATTTTTATTGAATTTGAACTATATTTACGTTTTTTGATGGTTCTGAGCCACCAAACACACTTAAAGCATGCAGAATCGACTCAGAATAGGAAAAGGAGACGTTTAGGTCAATTTTATGCATTCTGGCGTTCGTAGATACAAGAAAACTGTTAAAATTCTTCAGAAACGTCACTTTTGAAGTGTTTTCTTGTACTTTTAAGCCAATCAGATACCCTACGGGCTTGGAAAAGTGCAACGAAACCATCAAATTTTAGCTAGAAACTGTATTTTTGTCGATTTTTATTGAATTTGAACTATATTTCAACGTTTTTTGATGGTTCTGAGCCACCAAACACACTTAAAGCATGCAGAATCGACTCAGAATAGGAAAAGGAGACGTTTAGGTCAATTTTATGCATTCTGGCGTTCGTAGATACAAGAAAACTGTTAAAATTCTTCAGAAACGTCACTTTTGAAGTGTTTTCTTGTACTTTTAAGCCAATCAGATACCCTACGGGCTCGGAAAGTGCAACGAAACCATCAAATTTTAGCTAGAAACTGTATTTTTGTCGATTTTTATTGAATTTGAACTATATTTCAACGTTTTTTGATGGTTCTGAGCCACCAAACACACTTAAAGCATGCAGAATCGACTCAGAATAGGAAAAGGAGACGTTTAGGTCAATTTTATGCATTCTGGCGTTCGTAGATACAAGAAAACTGTTAAAATTCTTCAGAAACGTCACTTTTGAAGTGTTTTCTTGTACTTTTAAGCCAATCAGATACATTACGGGCTCGGAAAGTGCAACGAAACCATCAAATTTTAGCTAGAAACTGTATTTTTGTCGATTTTTATTGAATTTGAACTATATTTCAACGTTTTTTGATGGTTCTGAGCCACCAAACACACTTAAAGCATGCAGAATCGACTCAGAATAGGAAAAGGAGACGTTTAGGTCAATTTTATGCATTCTGGCGTTCGTAGATACAAGAAAACTGTTAAAATTCTTCAGAAACGTCACTTTTGAAGTGTTTTCTTGTACTTTTAAGCCAATCAGATACCCTGCGCGGCTCGGAAAGTGCAACGAAACCATCAAATTTTAGCTAGAAACTGTATTTTTGTCGATTTTTATTGAATTTGAACTATATTTCAACGTTTTTTGATGGTTCTGAGCCACCAAACACACTTAAAGCATGCAGAATCGACTCAGAATAGGAAAAGGAGACGTTTAGGTCAATTTTATGCATTCTGGCGTTCGTAGATACAAGAAAACTGTTAAAATTCTTCAGAAACGTCACTTTTGAAGTGTTTTCTTGTACTTTTAAGCCAATCAGATACCCTGCGCGCTCGGAAAGTGCAACGAAACCATCAAATTTTAGCTAGAAACTGTATTTTTGTCGATTTTTATTGAATTTGAACTATATTTCAACGTTTTTTGATGGTTCTGAGCCACCAAACACACTTAAAGCATGCAGAATCGACTCAGAATAGGAAAAGGAGACGTTTAGGTCAATTTTATGCATTCTGGCGTTCGTAGATACAAGAAAACTGTTAAAATTCTTCAGAAACGTCACTTTTGAAGTGTTTTCTTGTACTTTTAAGCCAATCAGATACCCTACGGGCTCGGAAAGTGCAACGAAACCATCAAATTTTAGCTAGAAACTGTATTTTTGTCGATTTTTATTGAATTTGAACTATATTTCAACGTTTTTTGATGGTTCTGAGCCACCAAACACACTTAAAGCATGCAGAATCGACTCAGAATAGGAAAAGGAGACGTTTAGGTCAATTTTATGCATTCTGGCGTTCGTAGATACAAGAAAACTGTTAAAATTCTTCAGAAACGTCACTTTTGAAGTGTTTTCTTGTACTTTTAAGCCAATCAGATACCCTACGGGCTCGGAAAGTGCAACGAAACCATCAAATTTTAGCTAGAAACTGTATTTTTGTCGATTTTTATTGAATTTGAACTATATTTCAACGTTTTTTGATGGTTCTGAGCCACCAAACACACTTAAAGCATGCAGAATCGACTCAGAATAGGAAAAGGAGACGTTTAGGTCAATTTTATGCATTCTGGCGTTCGTAGATACAAGAGAACTGTTAAAATTCTTCAGAAACGTCACTTTTGAAGTGTTTTCTTGTACTTTTAAGCCAATCAGATACCCTACGGGCTCGGAATGTGCAACGAAACCATCAAATTTTAGCTAGAAACTGTATTTTTGTCGATTTTTATTGAATTTGAACTATATTTCAACGTTTTTTGATGGTTCTGAGCCACCAAACACACTTAAAGCATGCAGAATCGACTCAGAATAGGAAAAGGAGACGTTTAGGTCAATTTTATGCATTCTGGCGTTCGTAGATACAAGAAAACTGTTAAAATTCTTCAGAAACGTCACTTTTGAAGTGTTTTCTTGTACTTTTAAGCCAATCAGATACCCTACGGGCTCGGAAAGTGCAACGAAACCATCAAATTTTAGCTAGAAACTGTATTTTTGTCGATTTTTATTGAATTTGAACTATATTTCAACGTTTTTTGATGGTTCTGAGCCACCAAACACACTTAAAGCATGCAGAATCGACTCAGAATAGGAAAAGGAGACGTTTAGGTCAATTTTATGCATTCTGGCGTTCGTAGATACAAGAAAACTGTTAAAATTCTTCAGAAACGTCACTTTTGAAGTGTTTTCTTGTACTTTTAAGCCAATCAGATACCCTACGGGCTCGGAAAGTGCAACGAAACCATCAAATTTTAGCTAGAAACTGTATTTTTGTCGATTTTTATTGAATTTGAACTATATTTCAACGTTTTTTGATGGTTCTGAGCCACCAAACACACTTAAAGCATGCAGAATCGACTCAGAATAGGAAAAGGAGACGTTTAGGTCAATTTTATGCATTCTGGCGTTCGTAGATACAAGAAAACTGTTAAAATTCTTCAGAAACGTCACTTTTGAAGTGTTTTCTTGTACTTTTAAGCCAATCAGATACCCTACGGGCTCGGAAAGTGCAACGAAACCATCAAATTTTAGCTAGAAACTGTATTTTTGTCGATTTTTATTGAATTTGAACTATATTTCAACGTTTTTTGATGGTTCTGAGCCACCAAACACACTTAAAGCATGCAGAATCGACTCAGAATAGGAAAAGGAGACGTTTAGGTCAATTTTATGCATTCTGGCGTTCGTAGATACAAGAAAACTGTTAAAATTCTTCAGAAACGTCACTTTTGAAGTGTTTTCTTGTACTTTTAAGCCAATCAGATACCCTACGGGCTCGGAAAGTGCAACGAAACCATCAAATTTTAGCTAGAAACTGTATTTTTGTCGATTTTTATTGAATTTGAACTATATTTCAACGTTTTTTGATGGTTCTGAGCCACCAAACACACTTAAAGCATGCAGAATCGACTCAGAATAGGAAAAGGAGACGTTTAGGTCAATTTTATGCATTCTGGCGTTCGTAGATACAAGAAAACTGTTAAAATTCTTCAGAAACGTCACTTTTGAAGTGTTTTCTTGTACTTTTAAGCCAATCAGATACCCTACGGGCTCGGAAAGTGCAACGAAACCATCAAATTTTAGCTAGAAACTGTATTTTTGTCGATTTTTATTGAATTTGAACTATATTTCAACGTTTTTTGATGGTTCTGAGCCACCAAACACACTTAAAGCATGCAGAATCGACTCAGAATAGGAAAAGGAGACGTTTAGGTCAATTTTATGCATTCTGGCGTTCGTAGATACAAGAAAACTGTTAAAATTCTTCAGAAACGTCACTTCTGAAGTGTTTTCTTGTACTTTTAAGCCAATCAGATACCCTACGGGCTCGGAAAGTGCAAACTGTATTTTTGTCGATTTTTATTGAATTTGAACTATATTTCAACGTTTTTCGATGGTTCTGAGCCACCAAACACACTTAAAGAATGCAGAATCGACTCAGAATAGGAAAAGGAGACGTTTAGGTCAATTTTATGCATTCTGGCGTTCGTAGATACAAGAAAACTGTTAAAATTCTTCAGAAACGTCACTTTTGAAGTGTTTTCTTGTACTTTTAAGCCAATCAGATACCCTACGGGCTCGGAAAGTGCAACGAAACCATCAAATTTTAGCTAGAAACTGTATTTTTGTCGATTTTTATTGAATTTGAACTATATTTCAACGTTTTTTGATGGTTCTGAGCCACCAAACACACTTAAAGCATGCAGAATCGACTCAGAATAGGAAAAGGAGACGTTTAGGTCAATTTTATGCATTCTGGCGTTCGTAGATACAAGAAAACTGTTAAAATTCTTCAGAAACGTCACTTTTGAAGTGTTTTCTTGTACTTTTAAGCCAATCAGATACCCTACGGGCTCGGAAAGTGCAACGAAACCATCAAATTTTAGCTAGAAGCTGTATTTTTGTCGATTTTTATTGAATTTGAACTATATTTCAACGTTTTTTGATGGTTCTGAGCCACCAAACACACTTAAAGCATGCAGAATCGACTCAGAATAGGAAAAGGAGACGTTTAGGTCAATTTTATGCATTCTGGCGTTCGTAGATACAAGAAAACTGTTAAAATTCTTCAGAAACGTCACTTTTGAAGTGTTTTCTTGTACTTTTAAGCCAATCAGATACCCTACGGGCTCGGAAAGTGCAACGAAACCATCAAATTTTAGCTAGAAACTGTATTTTTGTCGATTTTTATTGAATTTGAACTATATTTCAACGTTTTTTGATGGTTCTGAGCCACCAAACACACTTAAAGCATGCAGAATCGACTCAGAATAGGAAAAGGAGACGTTTAGGTCAATTTTATGCATTCTGGCGTTCGTAGATACAAGAAAACTGTTAAAATTCTTCAGAAACGTCACTTTTGAAGTGTTTTCTTGTACTTTTAAGCCAATCAGATACCCTACGGGCTCGGAAAGTGCAACGAAACCATCAAATTTTAGCTAGAAACTGTATTTTTGTCGATTTTTATTGAATTTGAACTATATTTCAACGTTTTTTGATGGTTCTGAGCCACCAAACACACTTAAAGCATGCAGAATCGACTCAGAATAGGAAAAGGAGACGTTTAGGTCAATTTTATGCATTCTGGCGTTCGTAGATACAAGAAAACTGTTAAAATTCTTCAGAAACGTCACTTTTGAAGTGTTTTCTTGTACTTTTAAGCCAATCAGATACCCTACGGGCTCGGAAAGTGCAACGAAACCATCAAATTTTAGCTAGAAACTGTATTTTTGTCGATTTTTATTGAATTTGAACTATATTTCAACGTTTTTTGATGGTTCTGAGCCACCAAACACACTTAAAGCATGCAGAATCGATTCAGAATAGGAAAAGGAGACGTTTAGGTCAATTTTATGCATTCTGGCGTTCGTAGATACAAGAAAACTGTTAAAATTCTTCAGAAACGTCACTTTTGAAGTGTTTTCTTGTACTTTTAAGCCAATCAGATACCCTACGGGCTCGGAAAGTGCAACGAAACCATCAAATTTTAGCTAGAAACTGTATTTTTGTCGATTTTTATTGAATTTGAACTATATTTCAACGTTTTTTGATGGTTCTGAGCCACCAAACACACTTAAAGCATGCAGAATCGACTCAGAATAGGAAAAGGAGACGTTTAGGTCAATTTTATGCATTCTGGCGTTCGTAGATACAAGAAAACTGTTAAAATTCTTCAGAAACGTCACTTTTGAAGTGTTTTCTTGTACTTTTAAGCCAATCAGATACCCTACGGGCTCGGAAAGTGCAACGAAACCATCAAATTTTAGCTAGAAACTGTATTTTTGTCGATTTTTATTGAATTTGAACTATATTTCAACGTTTTTTGATGGTTCTGAGCCACCAAACACACTTAAAGCATGCAGAATCGACTCAGAATAGGAAAAGGAGACGTTTAGGTCAATTTTATGCATTCTGGCGTTCGTAGATACAAGAAAACTGTTAAAATTCTTCAGAAACGTCACTTTTGAAGTGTTTTCTTGTACTTTTAAGCCAATCAGATACCCTACGGGCTCGGAAAGTGCAACGAAACCATCAAATTTTAGCTAGAAACTGTATTTTTGTCGATTTTTATTGAATTTGAACTATATTTCAACGTTTTTTGATGGTTCTGAGCCACCAAACACACTTAAAGCATGCAGAATCGATTCAGAATAGGAAAAGGAGACGTTTAGGTCAATTTTATGCATTCTGGCGTTCGTAGATACAAGAAAACTGTTAAAATTCTTCAGAAACGTCACTTTTGAAGTGTTTTCTTGTACTTTTAAGCCAATCAGATACCCTACGGGCTCGGAAAGTGCAACGAAACCATCAAATTTTAGCTAGAAACTGTATTTTTGTCGATTTTTATTGAATTTGAACTATATTTCAACGTTTTTTGATGGTTCTGAGCCACCAAACACACTTAAAGCATGCAGAATCGACTCAGAATAGGAAAAGGAGACGTTTAGGTCAATTTTATGCATTCTGGCGTTCGTAGATACAAGAAAACTGTTAAAATTCTTCAGAAACGTCACTTTTGAAGTGTTTTCTTGTACTTTTAAGCCAATCAGATACCCTACGGGCTCGGAAAGTGCAACGAAACCATCAAATTTTAGCTAGAAACTGTATTTTTGTCGATTTTTATTGAATTTGAACTATATTTCAACGTTTTTTGATGGTTCTGAGCCACCAAACACACTTAAAGCATGCAGAATCGACTCAGAATAGGAAAAGGAGACGTTTAGGTCAATTTTATGCATTCTGGCGTTCGTAGATACAAGAAAACTGTTAAAATTCTTCAGAAACGTCACTTTTGAAGTGTTTTCTTGTACTTTTAAGCCAATCAGATACCCTACGGGCTCGGAAAGTGCAACGAAACCATCAAATTTTAGCTAGAAACTGTATTTTTGTCGATTTTTATTGAATTTGAACTATATTTCAACGTTTTTTGATGGTTCTGAGCCACCAAACACACTTAAAGCATGCAGAATCGACTCAGAATAGGAAAAGGAGACGTTTAGGTCAATTTTATGCATTCTGGCGTTCGTAGATCCAAGAAAACTGTTAAAATTCTTCAGAAACGTCACTTTTGAAGTGTTTTCTTGTACTTTTAAGCCAATCAGATACCCTACGGGCTCGGAAAGTGCAACGAAACCATCAAATTTTAGCTAGAAACTGTATTTTTGTCGATTTTTATTGAATTTGAACTATATTTCAACGTTTTTTGATGGTTCTGAGCCACCAAACACACTTAAAGCATGCAGAATCGACTCAGAATAGGAAAAGGAGACGTTTAGGTCAATTTTATGCATTCTGGCGTTCGTAGATACAAGAAAACTGTTAAAATTCTTCAGAAACGTCACTTTTGAAGTGTTTTCTTGTACTTTTAAGCCAATCAGATACCCTACGGGCTCGGAAAGTGCAACGAAACCATCAAATTTTAGCTAGAAACTGTATTTTTGTCGATTTTTATTGAATTTGAACTATATTTCAACGTTTTTTGATGGTTCTGAGCCACCAAACACACTTAAAGCATGCAGAATCGACTCAGAATAGGAAAAGGAGACGTTTAGGTCAATTTTATGCATTCTGGCGTTCGTAGATACAAGAAAACTGTTAAAATTCTTCAGAAACGTCACTTTTGAAGTGTTTTCTTGTACTTTTAAGCCAATCAGATACCCTACGGGCTCGGAAAGTGCAACGAAACCATCAAATTTTAGCTAGAAACTGTATTTTTGTCGATTTTTATTGAATTTGAACTATATTTCAACGTTTTTTGATGGTTCTGAGCCACCAAACACACTTAAAGCATGCAGAATCGACTCAGAATAGGAAAAGGAGACGTTTAGGTCAATTTTATGCATTCTGGCGTTCGTAGATACAAGAAAACTGTTAAAATTCTTCAGAAACGTCACTTTTGAAGTGTTTTCTTGTACTTTTAAGCCAATCAGATACCCTACGGGCTCGGAAAGTGCAACGAAACCATCAAATTTTAGCTAGAAACTGTATTTTTGTCGATTTTTATTGAATTTGAACTATATTTCAACGTTTTTTGATGGTTCTGAGCCACCAAACACACTTAAAGCATGCAGAATCGACTCAGAATAGGAAAAGGAGACGTTTAGGTCAATTTTATGCATTCTGGCGTTCGTAGATACAAGAAAACTGTTAAAATTCTTCAGAAACGTCACTTTTGAAGTGTTTTCTTGTACTTTTAAGCCAATCAGATACCCTACGGGCTCGGAAAGTGCAACGAAACCATCAAATTTTAGCTAGAAACTGTATTTTTGTCGATTTTTATTGAATTTGAACTATATTTCAACGTTTTTTGATGGTTCTGAGCCACCAAACACACTTAAAGCATGCAGAATCGACTCAGAATAGGAAAAGGAGACGTTTAGGTCAATTTTATGCATTCTGGCGTTCGTAGATACAAGAAAACTGTTAAAATTCTTCAGAAACGTCACTTTTGAAATGTTTTCTTGTACTTTTAAGCCAATCAGATACCCAACGGGCTCGGAAAGTGCAACGAAACCATCAAATTTTAGCTAGAAACTGTATTTTTGTCGATTTTTATTGAATTTGAACTATATTTCAACGTTTTTTGATGGTTCTGAGCCACCAAACACACTTAAAGCATGCAGAATCGACTCAGAATAGGAAAAGGAGACGTTTAGGTCAATTTTATGCATTCTGGCGTTCGTAGATACAAGAAAACTGTTAAAATTCTTCAGAAACGTCACTTTTGAAGTGTTTTCTTGTACTTTTAAGCCAATCAGATACCCTACGGGCTCGGAAAGTGCAACGAAACCATCAAATTTTAGCTAGAAACTGTATTTTTGTCGATTTTTATTGAATTTGAACTATATTTCAACGTTTTTTGATGGTTCTGAGCCACCAAACACACTTAAAGCATGCAGAATCGACTCAGAATAGGAAAAGGAGACGTTTAGGTCAATTTTATGCATTCTGGCGTTCGTAGATACAAGAAAACTGTTAAAATTCTTCAGAAACGTCACTTTTGAAGTGTTTTCTTGTACTTTTAAGCCAATCAGATACCCTACGGGCTCGGAAAGTGCAACGAAACCATCAAATTTTAGCTAGAAACTGTATTTTTGTCGATTTTTATTGAATTTGAACTATACTTCAACGTTTTTTGATGGTTCTGAGCCACCAAACACACTTAAAGCATGCAGAATCGACTCAGAATAGGAAAAGGAGACGTCTAGGTCAATTTTATGCATTTTGGCGTTCGTAGATACAAGAAAACTGTTAAAATTCTTCAGAAACGTCACTTTTGAAGTGTTTTCTTGTACTTTTAAGCCAATCAGATACCCAACGGGCTCGGAAAGTGCAGCGAAACCACATCAAATTTTAGCTAGAAACTGTATTTTTGTCGATTTTTATTGAATTTGAACTATATTTCAACGTTTTTTGATGGTTCTGAGCCACCAAACACACTTAAAGCATGCAGAATCGACTCAGAATAGGAAAAGGAGACGTTTAGGTCAATTTTATGCATTCTGGCGTTCGTAGATACAAGAAAACTGTTAAAATTCTTCAGAAACGTCACTTTTGAAGTGTTTTCTTGTACTTTTAAGCCAATCAGATAACCTACGGGCTCGGAAAGTGCAACGAAACCATCAAATTTTAGCCAGAAACTGTATTTTTGTCGATTTTTATTGAATTTGAACTATATTTCAACGTTTTTTGATGGTTCTGAGCCACCAAACACACTTAAAGCATGCAGAATCGACTCAGAATAGGAAAAGGAGACGTTTAGGTCAATTTTATGCATTCTGGCGTTCGTAGATACAAGAAAACTGTTAAAATTCTTCAGAAACGTCACTTTTGAAGTGTTTTCTTGTACTTTTAAGCCAATCAGATACCCTACGGGCTCGGAAAGTGCAACGAAACCATCAAATTTTAGCTAGAAACTGTATTTTTGTCGATTTTTATTGAATTTGAACTATATTTCAACGTTTTTTGATGGTTCTGAGCCACCAAACACACTTAAAGCATGCAGAATCGACTCAGAATAGGAAAAGGAGACGTTTAGGTCAATTTTATGCATTCTGGCGTTCGTAGATACAAGAAAACTGTTAAAATTCTTCAGAAACGTCACTTTTGAAGTGTTTTCTTGTACTTTTAAGCCAATCAGATACCCTACGGGCTCGGAAAGTGCAACGAAACCATCAAATTTTAGCTAGAAACTGTATTTTTGTCGATTTTTATTGAATTTGAACTATATTTCAACGTTTTTTGATGGTTCTGAGCCACCAAACACACTTAAAGCATGCAGAATCGACTCAGAATAGGAAAAGGAGACGTTTAGGTCAATTTTATGCATTCTGGCGTTCGTAGATACAAGAAAACTGTTAAAATTCTTCAGAAACGTCACTTTTGAAGTGTTTTCTTGTACTTTTAAGCCAATCAGATACCCTACGGGCTCGGAAAGTGCAACGAAACCATCAAATTTTAGCTAGAAACTGTATTTTTGTCGATTTTTATTGAATTTGAACTATATTTCAAAGTTTTTTGATGGTTCTGAGCCACCAAACACACTTAAAGCATGCAGAATCGACTCAGAATAGGAAAAGGAGACGTTTAGGTCAATTTTATGCATTCTGGCGTTCGTAGATACAAGAAAACTGTTAAAATTCTTCAGAAACGTCACTTTTGAAGTGTTTTCTTGTACTTTTAAGCCAATCAGATACCCTACGGGCTCGGAAAGTGCAACGAAACCATCAAATTTTAGCTAGAAACTGTATTTTTGTCGATTTTTATTGAATTTGAACTATATTTCAACGTTTTTTGATGGTTCTGAGCCACAAACACACTTAAAGCATGCAGAATCGACTCAGAATAGGAAAAGGAGACCTTTAGGTCAATTTTATGCATTCTGGAGTTCGTAGATACAAGGAAACTGTTAAAATTCTTCAGAAACATCACTTTTGAAGTGTTTTCTTGTGCTTTTAAGCCAATCAGATACCCTACGGGCTCGGAAGGTGCAACGAAACCATCAAATTTTAGCTAGAAACTGTATTTTTGTCGATTTTTATTGAATTTGAACTATATTTCAACGTTTTTTGATGGTTCTGAGCCACCAAACACACTTAAAGCATGCAGAATCGACTCAGAATAGGAAAAGGAGACGTTTAGGTCAATTTTATGCATTCTGGCGTTCGTAGATACAAGAAAACTGTTAAAATTCTTCAGAAACGTCACTTTTGAAGTGTTTTCTTGTACTTTTAAGCCAATCAGATACCCTACGGGCTCGGAAAGTGCAACGAAACCATCAAATTTTAGCTAGAAACTGTATTTTTGTCGATTTTTATTGAATTTGAACTATATTTCAACGTTTTTTGATGGTTCTGAGCCACCAAACACACTTAAAGCATGCAGAATCGACTCAGAATAGGAAAAGGAGACGTTTAGGTCAATTTTATGCATTCTGGCGTTCGTAGATACAAGAAAACTGTTAAAATTCTTCAGAAACGTCACTTTTGAATTGTTTTCTTGTACTTTTAAGCCAATCAGATACCCTACGGGCTCGGAAAGTGCAACGAAACCATCAAATTTTAGCTAGAAACTGTATTTTTGTCGATTTTTATTGAATTTGAACTATATTTCAACGTTTTTTTATGGTTCTGAGCCACCAAACACACTTAAAGCATGCAGAATCGACTCAGAATAGGAAAAGGAGACGTTTAGGTCAATTTTATGCATTCTGGCGTTCGTAGATACAAGAAAACTGTTAAAATTCTTCAGAAACGTCACTTTTGAAGTGTTTTCTTGTACTTTTAAGCCAATCAGATACCCTACGGGCTCGGAAAGTGCAACGAAACCATCAAATTTTAGTTAGAAACTGTATTTTTGTCGATTTTTATTGAATTTGAACTATATTTCAACGTTTTTTGATGGTTCTGAGCCACCAAACACACTTAAAGCATGCAGAATCGACTCAGAATAGGAAAAGGAGACGTTTAGGTCAATTTTATGCATTCTGGCGTTCGTAGATACAAGAAAACTGTTAAAATTCTTCAGAAACGTCACTTTTGAAGTGTTTTCTTGTACTTTTAAGCCAATCAGATACCCTACGGGCTCGGAAAGTGCAACGAAACCATCAAATTTTAGCTAGAAACTGTATTTTTGTCGATTTTTATTGAATTTGAACTATACTTCAATGTTTTTTGATGGTTCTGAGCCACCAAACACACTTAAAGCATGCAGAATCGACTCAGAATAGGAAAAGGAGACGTTTAGGTCAATTTTATGCATTCTGGCGTTCGTAGATACAAGAAAACTGTTAAAATTCTTCAGAAACGTCACTTTTGAAGTGTTTTCTTGTACTTTTAAGCCAATCAGATACCCTACGGGCTCGGAAAGTGCAACGAAACCATCAAATTTTAGCTAGAAACTGTATTTTTGTCGATTTTTATTGAATTTGAACTATATTTCAACGTTTTTTGATGGTTCTGAGCCACCAAACACACTTAAAGCATGCAGAATCGACTCAGAATAGGAAAAGGAGACGTTTAGGTCAATTTTATGCATTCTGGCGTTCGTAGATACAAGAAAACTGTTAAAATTCTTCAGAAACGTCACTTTTGAAGTGTTTTCTTGTACTTTTAAGCCAATCAGATACCCTACGGGCTCGGAAAGTGCAACGAAACCATCAAATTTTAGCTAGAAACTGTATTTTTGTCGATTTTTATTGAATTTGAACTATATTTCAACGTTTTTTGATGGTTCTGAGCCACCAAACACACTTAAAGCATGCAGAATCGACTCAGAATAGGAAAAGGAGACGTTTAGGTCTATTCATGCATTCTGGCGTTCGTAGATACAAGAAAACTGTTAAAATTCTTCAGAAACGTCACTTTTGAAGTGTTTTCTTGTACTTTTAAGCCAATCAGATACCCTACGGGCTCGGAAAGTGCAACGAAACCATCAAATTTTAGCTAGAAACTGTATTTTTGTCGATTTTTATTGAATTTGAACTATATTTCAACGTTTTTTGATGGTTCTGAGCCACCAAACACACTTAAAGCATGCAGAATCGACTCAGAATAGGAAAAGGAGACGTTTAGGTCAATTTTATGCATTCTGGCGTTCGTAGATACAAGAAAACTGTTAAAATTCTTCAGAAACGTCACTTTTGAAGTGTTTTCTTGTACTTTTAAGCCAATCAGATACCCTACGGGCTCGGAAAGTGCAACGAAACCATCAAATTTTAGCTAGAAACTGTATTTTTGTCGATTTTTATTGAATTTGAACTATACTTCAACGTTTTTTGATGGTTCTGAGCCACCAAACACACTTAAAGCATGCAGAATCGACTCAGAATAGGAAAAGGAGACGTTTAGGTCAATTTTATGCATTCTGGCGTTCGTAGATACAAGAAAACTGTTAAAATTCTTCAGAAACGTCACTTTTGAAGTGTTTTCTTGTACTTTTAAGCCAATCAGATACCCTACGGGCTCGGAAAGTGCAACGAAACCATCAAATTTTAGCTAGAAACTGTATTTTTGTCGATTTTTATTGAATTTGAACTATATTTCAACGTTTTTTGATGGTTCTGAGCCACCAAACACACTTAAAGCATGCAGAATCGACTCAGAATAGGAAAAGGAGACGTTTAGGTCAATTTTATGCATTCTGGCGTTCGTAGATACAAGAAAACTGTTAAAATTCTTCAGAAGCGTCACTTTTGAAGTGTTTTCTTGTTCTTTTAAGCCAATCAGATACCCTACGGGCTCGGAAAGTGCAACGAAACCATCAAATTTTAGCTAGAAACTGTATTTTTGTCGATTTTTATTGAATTTGAACTATATTTCAACGTTTTTTGATGGTTCTGAGCCACCAAACACACTTAAAGCATGCAGAATCGACTCAGAATAGGAAAAGGAGACGTTTAGGTCAATTTTATGAATTCTTGCGTTCGTAGATACAAGAAAACTGTTAAAATTCTTCAGAAACGTCACTTTTGAAGTGTTTTCTTGTACTTTTAAGCCAGTCAGATACCCTACGGGCTCGGAAAGTGCAACGAAACCATCAAATTTTAGCTAGAAACTGTATTTTTGTCGATTTTTATTGAATTTGAACTATATTTCAACGTTTTTTGATGGTTCTGAGCCACCAAACACACTTAAAGCATGCAGAATCGACTCAGAATAGGAAAAGGAGAGGTTTAGGTCAATTTTATGCATTCTGGCGTTCGTAGATACAAGAAAACTGTTAAAATTCTTCAGTAACGTCATTTTTGAAGTGTTTTCTTGTACTTTTAAGCCAATCAGATACCCTACGGGCTCGGAAAGTGCAACGAAACCATCAAATTTTAGCTAGAAACTGTATTTTTGTCGATTTTTATTGAATTTGAACTATATTTCAACGTTTTTTGATGGTTCTGAGCCACCAAACACACTTAAAGCATGCAGAATGGACTCAGAATAGGAAAAGGAGACGTTTAGGTCAATTTTATGCATTCTGGCGTTCGTAGATACAAGAAAACTGTTAAAATTCTTCAGAAACGTCACTTTTGAAGTGTTTTCTTGTACTTTTAAGCCAATCAGATACCCTGCGGGCTCGGAAAGTGCAACGAAACCATCAAATTTTAGCTAGAAACTGTGTTTTTGTCGATTTTTATTGAATTTGAACTATATTTCAACGTTTTTTGATGGTTCTGAGCCACCAAACACACTTAAAGCATGCAGAATCGACTCAGAATAGGAAAAGGAGACGTTTAGGTCAATTTTATGCATTCTGGCTTTCGTAGATACAAGAAAACTGTTAAAATTCTTCAGAAACGTCACTTTTGAAGTGTTTTCTTGTACTTTTAAGCCAATCAGATACCCAACGGGCTCGGAAAGTGCAACGAAACCATCAAATTTTAGCCAGAAACTGTATTTTTGTCGATTTTTATTGAATTTGAACTATATTTCAACGTTTTTTGATGGTTCTGAGCCACCAAACACACTTAAAGCATGCAGAATCGACTCAGAATAGGAAAAAGAGACGTTTAGGTCAATTTTATGCATTCTGGCGTTCGTAGATACAAGAACACTGTTAAAATTCTTCAGAAACGTCACTTTTGAAGTGTTTTCTTGTACTTTTAAGCCAATCAGATACCCTACGGGCTCGGAAAGTGCAACGACACCATCAAATTTTAGCTAGAAACTGTATTTTTGTCGATTTTTATTGAATTTGAACTATATTTCAACGTTTTTTGATGGTTCTGAGCCACCAAACACACTTAAAGCATGCAGAATCGACTCAGAATAGGAAAAGGAGACGTTTAGGTGAATTTTATGCATTCTGGCGTTCGTAGATACAAGAAAACTGTTAAAATTCTTCAGAAACGTCACTTTTGAAGTGTTTTCTTGTACTTTTAAGCCAATCAGATACCCTACGGGCTCGGAAAGTGCAACGACACCATCAAATTTTTGGCTAGAAACTGTATTTTTGTCGATTTTTATTGAATTTGAACTATATTTCAACGTTTTTTGATGGTTCTGAGCCACCAAACACACTTAAAGCATGCAGAATCGACTCAGAATAGGAAAAGGAGACGTTTAGGTCAATTTTATGCATTCTGGCGTTCGTAGATACAAGAAAACTGTTAAAATTCTTCAGAAACGTCACTTTTGAAGTGTTTTCTTGTACTTTTAAGCCAATCAGATACCCTACGGGCTCGGAAAGTGCAACGAAACCATCAAATTTTAGCTACAAACTGTATTTTTGTCGATTTTTATTGAATTTGAACTATATTTCAACGTTTTTTGATGGTTCTGAGCCACCAAACACACTTAAAGCATGCAGAATCGACTCAGAATAGGAAAAGGAGACGTTTAGGTCAATTTTATGCACTCTGGCGTTCGTAGATACAAGAAAACTGTTAAAATTCTTCAGAAACGTCACTTTTGAAGTGTTTTCTTGTACTTTTAAGCCAATCAGATACCCTACGGGCTCGGAAAGTGCAACGAAACCATCAAATTTTAGCTAGAAACTGTATTTCTGTCGATTTTTATTGAATTTGAACTATATTTCAACGTTTTTTGATGGTTCTGAGCCACCAAACACACTTAAAGCATGCAGAATCGACTCAGAATAGGAAAAGGAGACGTTTAGGTCAATTTTATGCATTCTGGCGTTCGTAGATACAAGAAAACTGTTAAAGTTCTTCAGAAACGTCACTTTTGAAGTGTTTTCTTGTACTTTTAAGCCAATCAGATACCCTACGGGCTCGGAAAGTGCAACGAAACCATCAAATTTTAGCTAGAAACTGTATTTTTGTCGATTTTTATTGAATTTGAACTATATTTCAACGTTTTTTGATGGTTCTGAGCCACCAAACACACTTAAAGCATGCAGAATCGACTCAGAATAGGAAAAGGAGACGTTTAGGTCAATTTTATGCATTCTGGCGTTCGTAGATACAAGAAAACTGTTAAAATTCTTCAGAAACGTCACTTTTGAAGTGTTTTCTTGTAATTTTAAGCCAATCAGATACCCAACGGGCACGGAAAGTGCAACGAAACCATCCAATTTTAGCTAGAAACTGTATTTTTGTCGATTTTTATTGAATTTGAACTATATTTCAACGTTTTTTGATGGTTCTGAGCCACCAAACACACTTAAAGCATGCAGAATCGACTCAGAATAGGAAAAGGAGACGTTTAGGTCAATTTTATGCATTCTGGCGTTCGTAGATACAAGAAAACTGTTAAAATTCTTCAGAAACGTCACTTTTGAAGTGTTTTCTTGTACTTTTAAGCCAATCAGATACCCTACGGGCTCGGAAAGTGCAACGAAACCATCAAATTTTAGCTAGAAACTGTATTTTTGTCGATTTTTATAGAATTTGAACTATATTTCAACGTTTTTTGATGGTTCTGAGCCACCAAACACACTTAAAGCATGCAGAATCGACTCAGAATAGGAAAGGGAGACGTTTAGGTCAATTTTATGCATTCTGGCGTTCGTAGATACAAGAAAACTGTTAAAATTCTTCAGAAACGTCACTTTTGAAGTGTTTTCTTGTACTTTTAAGCCAATCAGATACCCTACGGGCTCGGAAAGTGCAACGAAACCATCAAATTTTAGCTAGAAACTGTATTTTTGTCGATTTTTATTGAATTTGAACTATATTTCAACGTTTTTTGATGGTTCTGAGCCACCAAACACACTTAAAGCATGCAGAATCGACTCAGAATAGGAAAAGGAGACGTTTAGGTCAATTTTATGCATTCTGGCGTTCGTAGATACAAGAAAACTGTTAAAATTCTTCAGAAACGTCACTTTTGAAGTGTTTTCTTGTACTTTTAAGCCAATCAGATACCCTACGGGCTCGGAAAGTGCAACGAAACCATCAAATTTTAGCTAGAAACTGTATTTTTGTCGATTTTTATTGAATTTGAACTATATTTCAACGTTTTTTGATGGTTCTGAGCCTCCAAACACACTTAAAGCATGCAGAATCGACTCAGAATAGGAAAAGGAGACGTTTAGGTCAATTTTATGCATTCTGGCGTTCGTAGATACAAGAAAACTGTTAAAATTCTTAAGAAACGTCACTTTTGAAGTGTTTTCTTGTACTTTTAAGCCAATCAGATACCCTACGGGCTCGGAAAGTGCAACGAAACCATCAAATTTTAGCTAGAAACTGTATTTTTGTCGATTTTTATTGAATTTGAACTATATTTCAACGTTTTTTGATGGTTCTGAGCCACCAAACACACTTAAAGCATGCAGAATCGATTCAGAATAGGAAAAGGAGACGTTTAGGTCAATTTTATGCATTCTGGCGTTCGTAGATACAAGAAAACTGTTAAAATTCTTCTGAAACGTCACTTTTGAAGTGTTTTCTTGTACTTTTAAGCCAATCAGATACCCTACGGGCTCGGAAAGTGCAACGAAACCATCAAATTTTAGCTAGAAACTGTATTTTTGTCGATTTTTATTGAATTTGAACTATATTTCAACGTTTTTTGATGGTTCTGAGCCACCAAACACACTTAAAGCATGCAGAATCGACTCAGAATAGGAAAAGGAGACGTTTAGGTCAATTTTATGCATTCTGGCGTTCGTAGATACAAGAAAACTGTTAAAATTCTTCAGAAACGTCACTTTTGAAATGTTTTCTTGTACTTTTAAGCCAATCAGATACCCTACGGGCTCGGAAAGTGCAACGAAGCCATCAAATTTTAGCTAGAAACTGTATTTTTGCCGATTTTTATTGAATTTGAACTATATTTCAACGTTTTTTGATGGTTCTGAGCCACCAAACACACTTAAAGCATGCAGAATCGACTCAGAATAGGAAAAGGAGACGTTTAGGTCAATTTTATGCATTCTGGCGTTCGTAGATACAAGAAAACTGTTAAAATTCTTCAGAAACGTCACTTTTGAAGTGTTTTCTTGTACTTTTAAGCCAATCAGATACCCTACGGGCTCGGAAAGTGCAACGAAACCATCAAATTTTAGCTAGAAACTGTATTTTTGTCGATTTTTATTGAATTTGAACTATATTTCAACGTTTTTTGATGGTTCTGAGCCACCAAACACACTTAAAGAATGCAGAATCGACTCAGAATAGGAAAAGGAGACGTTTAGGTCAATTTTATGCATTCTGGCGTTCGTAGATACAAGAAAACTGTTAAAATTCTTCAGAAACGTCACTTTTGAAGTGTTTTCTTGTACTTTTAAGCCAATCAGATACCCTACGGGCTCGGAAAGTGCAACGAAACCATCAAATTTTAGCTAGAAACTGTATTTTTGTCGATTTTTATTGAATTTGAACTATATTTCAACGTTTTTTGATGGTTCTGAGCCACCAAACACACTTAAAGCATGCAGAATCGACTCAGAATAGGAAAAGGAGACGTTTAGGTCAATTTTATGCATTCTGGCGTTCGTAGATACAAGAAAACTGTTAAAATTCTTCAGAAACGTCACTTTTGAAGTGTTTTCTTGTACTTTTAAGCCAATCAGATACCCAACGGGCTCGGAAAGTGCAACGAAACCATCAAATTTTAGCTAGAAACTGTATTTTTGTCGATTTTTATTGAATTTGAACTATATTTCAACGTTTTTTGATGGTTCTGAGCCACCAAACACACTTAAAGCATGCAGAATCGACTCAGAATAGGAAAAGGAGACGTTTAGGTCAATTTTATGCATTCTGGCGTTCGTAGATACAAGAAAACTGTTAAAATTCTTCAGAAACGTCACTTTTGAAGTGTTTTCTTGTACTTTTAAGCCAATCAGATACCCTACGGGCTCGGAAAGTGCAACGAAACCATCAAATTTTAGCTAGAAACTGTATTTTTGTCGATTTTTATTGAATTTGAACTATATTTCAACGTTTTTTGATGGTTCTGAGCCACCAAACACACTTAAAGCATGCAGAATCGACTCAGAATAGGAAAAGGAGACGTTTAGGTCAATTTTATGCATTCTGGCGTTCGTAGATACAAGAAAACTGTTAAAATTCTTCAGAAACGTCACTTTTGAAGTGTTTTCTTGTACTTTTAAGCCAATCAGATGCCCTACGGGCTCGGAAAGTGCAACGAAACCATGAAATTTTAGCTAGAAACTGTATTTTTGTCGATTTTTATTGAATTTGAACTATATTTCAACGTTTTTTGATGGTTCTGAGCCACCAAACACACTTAAAGCATGCAGAATCGACTCAGAATAGGAAAAGGAGACGTTTAGGTCAATTTTATGCATTCTGGCGTTCGTAGATACAAGAAAACTGTTAAAATTCTTCAGAAACGTCACTTTTGAAGTGTTTTCTTGTACTTTTAAGCCAATCAGATACCCTACGGGCTCGGAAAGTGCAACGAAACCATCAAATTTTAGCTAGAAACTGTATTTTTGTCGATTTTATTGAATTTGAACTATATTTCAACGTTTTTTGATGGTTCTGAGCCACCAAACACACTTAAAGCATGCAGAATCGACTCAGAATAGGAAAAGGAGACGTTTAGGTCAATTTTATGAATTCTGGCGTTCGTAGATACAAGAAAACTGTTAAAATTCTTCAGTAACGTCATTTTTGAAGTGTTTTCTTGTACTTTTAAGCCAATCAGATACCCTACGGGCTCGGAAAGTGCAACGAAACCATCAAATTTTAGCTAGAAACTGTATTTTTGTCGATTTTTATTGAATTTGAACTATATTTCAACGTTTTTTGATGGTTCTGAGCCACCAAACACACTTAAAGCATGCAGAATGGACTCAGAATAGGAAAAGGAGACGTTTAGGTCAATTTTATGCATTCTGGCGTTCGTAGATACAAGAAAACTGTTAAAATTCTTCAGAAACGTCACTTTTGAAGTGTTTTCTTGTACTTTTAAGCCAATCAGATACCCTGCGGGCTCGGAAAGTGCAACGAAACCATCAAATTTTAGCTAGAAACTGTGTTTTTGTCGATTTTTATTGAATTTGAACTATATTTCAACGTTTTTTGATGGTTCTGAGCCACCAAACACACTTAAAGCATGCAGAATCGACTCAGAATAGGAAAAGGAGACGTTTAGGTCAATTTTATGCATTCTGGCTTTCGTAGATACAAGAAAACTGTTAAAATTCTTCAGAAACGTCACTTTTGAAGTGTTTTCTTGTACTTTTAAGCCAATCAGATACCCTACGGGCTCGGAAAGTGCAACGAAACCATCAAATTTTAGCCAGAAACTGTATTTTTGTCGATTTTTATTGAATTTGAACTATATTTCAACGTTTTTTGATGGTTCTGAGCCACCAAACACACTTAAAGCATGCAGAATCGACTCAGAATAGGAAAAAGAGACGTTTAGGTCAATTTTATGCATTCTGGCGTTCGTAGATACAAGAACACTGTTAAAATTCTTCAGAAACGTCACTTTTGAAGTGTTTTCTTGTACTTTTAAGCCAATCAGATACCCTACGGGCTCGGAAAGTGCAACGACACCATCAAATTTTAGCTAGAAACTGTATTTTTGTCGATTTTTATTGAATTTGAACTATATTTCAACGTTTTTTGATGGTTCTGAGCCACCAAACACACTTAAAGCATGCAGAATCGACTCAGAATAGGAAAAGGAGACGTTTAGGTGAATTTTATGCATTCTGGCGTTCGTAGATACAAGAAAACTGTTAAAATTCTTCAGAAACGTCACTTTTGAAGTGTTTTCTTGTACTTTTAAGCCAATCAGATACCCTACGGGCTCGGAAAGTGCAACGACACCATCAAATTTTTGGCTAGAAACTGTATTTTTGTCGATTTTTATTGAATTTGAACTATATTTCAACGTTTTTTGATGGTTCTGAGCCACCAAACACACTTAAAGCATGCAGAATCGACTCAGAATAGGAAAAGGAGACGTTTAGGTCAATTTTATGCATTCTGGCGTTCGTAGATACAAGAAAACTGTTAAAATTCTTCAGAAACGTCACTTTTGAAGTGTTTTCTTGTACTTTTAAGCCAATCAGATACCCTACGGGCTCGGAAAGTGCAACGAAACCATCAAATTTTAGCTACAAACTGTATTTTTGTCGATTTTTATTGAATTTGAACTATATTTCAACGTTTTTTGATGGTTCTGAGCCACCAAACACACTTAAAGCATGCAGAATCGACTCAGAATAGGAAAAGGAGACGTTTAGGTCAATTTTATGCACTCTGGCGTTCGTAGATACAAGAAAACTGTTAAAATTCTTCAGAAACGTCACTTTTGAAGTGTTTTCTTGTACTTTTAAGCCAATCAGATACCCTACGGGCTCGGAAAGTGCAACGAAACCATCAAATTTTAGCTAGAAACTGTATTTCTGTCGATTTTTATTGAATTTGAACTATATTTCAACGTTTTTTGATGGTTCTGAGCCACCAAACACACTTAAAGCATGCAGAATCGACTCAGAATAGGAAAAGGAGACGTTTAGGTCAATTTTATGCATTCTGGCGTTCGTAGATACAAGAAAACTGTTAAAGTTCTTCAGAAACGTCACTTTTGAAGTGTTTTCTTGTACTTTTAAGCCAATCAGATACCCTACGGGCTCGGAAAGTGCAACGAAACCATCAAATTTTAGCTAGAAACTGTATTTTTGTCGATTTTTATTGAATTTGAACTATATTTCAACGTTTTTTGATGGTTCTGAGCCACCAAACACACTTAAAGCATGCAGAATCGACTCAGAATAGGAAAAGGAGACGTTTAGGTCAATTTTATGCATTCTGGCGTTCGTAGATACAAGAAAACTGTTAAAATTCTTCAGAAACGTCACTTTTGAAGTGTTTTCTTGTAATTTTAAGCCAATCAGATACCCAACGGGCACGGAAAGTGCAACGAAACCATCCAATTTTAGCTAGAAACTGTATTTTTGTCGATTTTTATTGAATTTGAACTATATTTCAACGTTTTTTGATGGTTCTGAGCCACCAAACACACTTAAAGCATGCAGAATCGACTCAGAATAGGAAAAGGAGACGTTTAGGTCAATTTTATGCATTCTGGCGTTCGTAGATACAAGAAAACTGTTAAAATTCTTCAGAAACGTCACTTTTGAAGTGTTTTCTTGTACTTTTAAGCCAATCAGATACCCTACGGGCTCGGAAAGTGCAACGAAACCATCAAATTTTAGCTAGAAACTGTATTTTTGTCGATTTTTATAGAATTTGAACTATATTTCAACGTTTTTTGATGGTTCTGAGCCACCAAACACACTTAAAGCATGCAGAATCGACTCAGAATAGGAAAGGGAGACGTTTAGGTCAATTTTATGCATTCTGGCGTTCGTAGATACAAGAAAACTGTTAAAATTCTTCAGAAACGTCACTTTTGAAGTGTTTTCTTGTACTTTTAAGCCAATCAGATACCCTACGGGCTCGGAAAGTGCAACGAAACCATCAAATTTTAGCTAGAAACTGTATTTTTGTCGATTTTTATTGAATTTGAACTATATTTCAACGTTTTTTGATGGTTCTGAGCCACCAAACACACTTAAAGCATGCAGAATCGACTCAGAATAGGAAAAGGAGACGTTTAGGTCAATTTTATGCATTCTGGCGTTCGTAGATACAAGAAAACTGTTAAAATTCTTCAGAAACGTCACTTTTGAAGTGTTTTCTTGTACTTTTAAGCCAATCAGATACCCTACGGGCTCGGAAAGTGCAACGAAACCATCAAATTTTAGCTAGAAACTGTATTTTTGTCGATTTTTATTGAATTTGAACTATATTTCAACGTTTTTTGATGGTTCTGAGCCTCCAAACACACTTAAAGCATGCAGAATCGACTCAGAATAGGAAAAGGAGACGTTTAGGTCAATTTTATGCATTCTGGCGTTCGTAGATACAAGAAAACTGTTAAAATTCTTAAGAAACGTCACTTTTGAAGTGTTTTCTTGTACTTTTAAGCCAATCAGATACCCTACGGGCTCGGAAAGTGCAACGAAACCATCAAATTTTAGCTAGAAACTGTATTTTTGTCGATTTTTATTGAATTTGAACTATATTTCAACGTTTTTTGATGGTTCTGAGCCACCAAACACACTTAAAGCATGCAGAATCGATTCAGAATAGGAAAAGGAGACGTTTAGGTCAATTTTATGCATTCTGGCGTTCGTAGATACAAGAAAACTGTTAAAATTCTTCTGAAACGTCACTTTTGAAGTGTTTTCTTGTACTTTTAAGCCAATCAGATACCCTACGGGCTCGGAAAGTGCAACGAAACCATCAAATTTTAGCTAGAAACTGTATTTTTGTCGATTTTTATTGAATTTGAACTATATTTCAACGTTTTTTGATGGTTCTGAGCCACCAAACACACTTAAAGCATGCAGAATCGACTCAGAATAGGAAAAGGAGACGTTTAGGTCAATTTTATGCATTCTGGCGTTCGTAGATACAAGAAAACTGTTAAAATTCTTCAGAAACGTCACTTTTGAAATGTTTTCTTGTACTTTTAAGCCAATCAGATACCCTACGGGCTCGGAAAGTGCAACGAAGCCATCAAATTTTAGCTAGAAACTGTATTTTTGCCGATTTTTATTGAATTTGAACTATATTTCAACGTTTTTTGATGGTTCTGAGCCACCAAACACACTTAAAGCATGCAGAATCGACTCAGAATAGGAAAAGGAGACGTTTAGGTCAATTTTATGCATTCTGGCGTTCGTAGATACAAGAAAACTGTTAAAATTCTTCAGAAACGTCACTTTTGAAGTGTTTTCTTGTACTTTTAAGCCAATCAGATACCCTACGGGCTCGGAAAGTGCAACGAAACCATCAAATTTTAGCTAGAAACTGTATTTTTGTCGATTTTTATTGAATTTGAACTATATTTCAACGTTTTTTGATGGTTCTGAGCCACCAAACACACTTAAAGAATGCAGAATCGACTCAGAATAGGAAAAGGAGACGTTTAGGTCAATTTTATGCATTCTGGCGTTCGTAGATACAAGAAAACTGTTAAAATTCTTCAGAAACGTCACTTTTGAAGTGTTTTCTTGTACTTTTAAGCCAATCAGATACCCTACGGGCTCGGAAAGTGCAACGAAACCATCAAATTTTAGCTAGAAACTGTATTTTTGTCGATTTTTATTGAATTTGAACTATATTTCAACGTTTTTTGATGGTTCTGAGCCACCAAACACACTTAAAGCATGCAGAATCGACTCAGAATAGGAAAAGGAGACGTTTAGGTCAATTTTATGCATTCTGGCGTTCGTAGATACAAGAAAACTGTTAAAATTCTTCAGAAACGTCACTTTTGAAGTGTTTTCTTGTACTTTTAAGCCAATCAGATACCCAACGGGCTCGGAAAGTGCAACGAAACCATCAAATTTTAGCTAGAAACTGTATTTTTGTCGATTTTTATTGAATTTGAACTATATTTCAACGTTTTTTGATGGTTCTGAGCCACCAAACACACTTAAAGCATGCAGAATCGACTCAGAATAGGAAAAGGAGACGTTTAGGTCAATTTTATGCATTCTGGCGTTCGTAGATACAAGAAAACTGTTAAAATTCTTCAGAAACGTCACTTTTGAAGTGTTTTCTTGTACTTTTAAGCCAATCAGATACCCTACGGGCTCGGAAAGTGCAACGAAACCATCAAATTTTAGCTAGAAACTGTATTTTTGTCGATTTTTATTGAATTTGAACTATATTTCAACGTTTTTTGATGGTTCTGAGCCACCAAACACACTTAAAGCATGCAGAATCGACTCAGAATAGGAAAAGGAGACGTTTAGGTCAATTTTATGCATTCTGGCGTTCGTAGATACAAGAAAACTGTTAAAATTCTTCAGAAACGTCACTTTTGAAGTGTTTTCTTGTATTTTTAAGCCAATCAGATGCCCTACGGGCTCGGAAAGTGCAACGAAACCATGAAATTTTAGCTAGAAACTGTATTTTTGTCGATTTTTATTGAATTTGAACTATATTTCAACGTTTTTTGATGGTTCTGAGCCACCAAACACACTTAAAGCATGCAGAATCGACTCAGAATAGGAAAAGGAGACGTTTAGGTCAATTTTATGCATTCTGGCGTTCGTAGATACAAGAAAACTGTTAAAATTCTTCAGAAACGTCACTTTTGAAGTGTTTTCTTGTACTTTTAAGCCAATCAGATACCCTACGGGCTCGGAAAGTGCAACGAAACCATCAAATTTTAGCTAGAAACTGTATTTTTGTCGATTTTATTGAATTTGAACTATATTTCAACGTTTTTTGATGGTTCTGAGCCACCAAACACACTTAAAGCATGCAGAATCGACTCAGAATAGGAAAAGGAGACGTTTAGGTCAATTTTATGAATTCTGGCGTTCGTAGATACAAGAAAACTGTTAAAATTCTTCAGAAACGTCACTTTTGAAGTGTTTTCTTGTACTTTTAAGCCAATCAGATACCCTACGGGCTCGGAAAGTGCAACGAAACCATCAAATTTTAGCTAGAAACTGTATTTTTGTCGATTTTTATTGAATTTGAACTATATTTCAACGTTTTTTGATGGTTCTGAGCCACCAAACACACTTAAAGCATGCAGAATCGACTCAGAATAGGAAAAGGAGACGTTTAGGTCAATTTTATGCATTCTGGCGTTCGTAGATACAAGAAAACTGTTAAAATTCTTCAGAAACGTCACTTTTGAAGTGTTTTCTTGTACTTTTAAGCCAATCAGATACCCTACGGGCTCGGAAAGTGCAACGAAACCATAAAATTTTAGCTAGAAACTGTATTTTTGTCGATTTTTATTGAATTTGAACTATATTTCAACGTTTTTTGATGGTTCTGAGCCACCAAACACACTTAAAGCATGCAGAATCGACTCAGAATAGGAAAAGGAGACGTTTAGGTCAATTTTATGCATTCTGGCGTTCGTAGATACAAGAAAACTGTTAAAATTCTTCAGAAACGTCACTTTTGAAGTGTTTTCTTGTACTTTTAAGCCAATCAGATACCCTACGGGCTCGGAAAGTGCAACGAAACCATCAAATTTTAGCTAGAAACTGTATTTTTGTCGATTTTTATTGAATTTGAACTATATTTCAACGTTTTTTGATGGTTCTGAGCCACCAAACACACTTGAAGCATGCAGAATCGACTCAGAATAGGAAAAGGAGACGTTTAGGTCAATTTTATGCATTCTGGCGTTCGTAAATACAAGAAAACTGTTAAAATTCTTCAGAAACGTCACTTTTGAAGTGTTTTCTTGTACTTTTAAGCCAATCAGATACCCTACGGGCTCGGAAAGTGCAACGAAACCATCAAATTTTAGCTAGAAACTGTATTTTTGTCGATTTTTATTGAATTTGAACTATATTTCAACGTTTTTTGATGGTTCTGAGCCACCAAACACACTTAAAGCATCCAGAATCGACTCAGAATAGGAAAAGGAGACGTTTAGGTCAATTTTATGTATTCTGGCGTTCGTAGATACAAGAAAACTGTTAAAATTCTTCAGAAACGTCACTTTTGAAGTGTTTTCTTGTACTTTTAAGCCAATCAGATACCCAACGGGCTCGGAAAGTGCAACGAAACCATCAAATTTTAGCTAGAAACTGTATTTTTGTCGATTTTTATTGAATTTGAACTATATTTCAACGTTTTTTGATGGTTCTGAGCCACCAAACACACTTAAAGCATGCAGAATCGACTCAGAATAGGAAAAGGAGACGTTTAGGTCAATTTTATGCATTCTGGCGTTCGTAGATACAAGAAAACTGTTAAAATTCTTCAGAAACGTCACTTTTGAAGTGTTTTCTTGTACTTTTAAGCCAATCAGATACCCAACGGGCTCGGAAAGTGCAACGAAACCATAAAATTTTAGCTAGAAACTGTATTTTTGTCGATTTTTATTGAATTTGAACTATATTTCAACGTTTTTTGATGGTTCTGAGCCACCAAACACACTTAAAGCATGCAGAATCGACTCAGAATAGGAAAAGGAGACGGTTAGGTCAATTTTATGCATTCTGGCGTTCGTAGATACAAGAAAACTGTTAAAATTCTTCAGAAACGTCACTTTTGAAGTGTTTTCTTGTACTTTTAAGCCAATCAGATACCCTACGGGCTCGGAAAGTGCAACGAAACCATCAAATTTTAGCTAGAAACTGTATTTTTGTCGATTTTTATTGAATTTGAACTATATTTCAACGTTTTTTGATGGTTCTGAGCCACCAAACACACTTAAAGCATGCAGAATCGACTCAGAATAGGAAAAGGAGACGTTTAGGTCAATTTTATGCATTCTGGCGTTCGTAGATACAAGAAAGCTGTTAAAATTCTTCAGAAACGTCACTTTTGAAGTGTTTTCTTGTACTTTTAAGCCAATCAGATAACCTACGGGCTCGGAAAGTGCAACGAAACCATCAAATTTTAGCTAGAAACTGTATTTTTGTCGATTTTTATTGAATTTGAACTATATTTCAACGTTTTTTGATGGTTCTGAGCCACCAAACACACTTAAAGCATGCAGAATCGACTCAGAATAGGAAAAGGAGACGTTTAGGTCAATTTTATGCATTCTAGCGTTCGTAGATACAAGAAAACTGTTAAAATTCTTCAGAAACGTCACTTTTGAAGTGTTTTCTTGTACTTTTAAGCCAATCAGATACCCTACGGGCTCGGAAAGTGCAACGAAACCATCAAATTTTAGCTAGAAACTGTATTTTTGTCGATTTTTATTGAATTTGAACTATTTTTCAACGTTTTTTGATGGTTCTGAGCCACCAAACACATTTAAAGCATGCAGAATCGACTCAGAATAGGAAAAGGAGACGTTTAGGTCAATTTTATGCATTCTGGCGTTCGTAGATACAAGAAAACTGTTAAAATTCTTCAGAAACGTCACTTTTGAAGTGTTTTCTTGTACTTTTAAGCCAATCAGATACCCTACGGGCTCGGAAAGTGCAACGAAACCATCAAATTTTAGCTAGAAACTGTATTTTTGTCGATTTTTATTGAATTTGAACTATATTTCAACGTTTTTTGATGGTTCTGAGCCACCAAACACACTTAAAGCATGCAGAATCGACTCAGAATAGGAAAAGGAGACGTTTAGGTCAATTTTATGCATTCTGGCGTTCGTAGATACAAGAAAACTGTTAAAATTCTTCAGAAACGTCACTTTTGAAGTGTTTTCTTGTACTTTTAAGCCAATCAGATACCCTACGGGCTCGGAAAGTGCAACGAAACCATCAAATTTTAGCTAGAAACTGTATTTTTGTCGATTTTTATTGAATTTGAACTATATTTCAACGTTTTTTGATGGTTCTGAGCCACCAAACACACTTAAAGCATGCAGAATCGACTCAGAATAGGAAAAGGAGACGTTTAGGTCAATTTTATGCATTCTGGCGTTCGTAGATACAAGAAAACTGTTAAAATTCTTCAGAAACGTCACTTTTGAAGTGTTTTCTTGTACTTTTAAGCCAATCAGATTCCCTACGGGCTCGGAAAGTGCAACGAAACCATCAAATTTTAGCTAGAAACTGTATTTTTGTCGATTTTTATTATTATTATTATTATTATTATTAATTAAAGAGGGTCACCAACAGGATCGAACCCAATTACGGAGCCCTAACAAAACTAAAAAAAATAAAATATAAAGATATGATATATTGAATACTTTATCTTAACGAGAAACAGAGAAGACATGAAAACAACCAAAAAATAATATATGTTTATAACCGGTTAGGTATTACTAGCGCTAAACTGTAGTATTCCCACAATTTCTTTCTTAACTTATATTTCGAATCGAAATGAATATCTATTTCGGGGATGTCTTTGAGTAATTTGTTATATAAACGCTGTATCCAACTTAGCGGAGAATTTGCCAGGAGATTTGTGCGGGATGTTTCAGGATAAAATAGCTCTAGATTTCTGGATCTAATAAGATGTGCTCTAAACATAATACCTTGTAGTAAGTTAGGACTAACTGATGTACCGTTAATTAGTGACCATAAAAACAAAATGCCTAATATATTCCTGCGAGATTCTAAAGAGTGGAGTTGAAATCTGTTCAGAAGATCCCCTTGTGGAAAACCACGGATTGGATAGACACCGTCTAGGCGGTATACAAGGCACTTCAGAAAACGTCGTTGTACGTTCTCAAGCACACTCATACCAGTTTGTGTTACTGGATTCCATATTATGGAAGCATACTCTAATTTAGATCGCACCAATGTCTTAAATAAATAAAGGGTTGTCTCATAATTAAGAAAATGCTTTGACGTACGCAATACGAAACCAAGTGTCTTGTAGGCTTTAGCAATAATGTTATCAATATGCTTATTAAATGTCAATGATTTATCAAAAGTGACCCCAAGATCATCGACAAACTCTGGTCTTTCGATAACGTGCGATCCAACACTATAACTAAAATTAAGTAGCGTCTTCTTCTTAGAAAAGCTCATAATCCGACATTTACTTCGATTTATTTTCATGTTGTTGTCCGAACACCACTGAAGGACACTTGTAATATTATTTTGTAGGTGAAGGCAGTCATAATTATTTAGAATTCGACTGTATAGTTTTAGATCATCAGCATAGAGGGCAAAATCAACATCAATCACTGTGTGGACATCATTAATAAATATATTAAAAAGCAGGGGCCCCAGAACCGAGCCCTGAGGAACGCCAGATTTTTGATGGTAATAATTTGAATTGTGGCAACGACATTGAACGTACTGATGGCGATTTGACAGATAGGAGGCGAAGAGATCAACCAGGGACTGACAAAACCCAAATAAAGAGAGTTTCTTTAAAAGTATATTATGATCTAATCTGTCAAAAGCTTTTTCCAAATCAATATAAAGCACGTCCATTTGACTGGACTTATCTAAGGTTCTACATATAGTCTGTGTAACACTAGCAAGATTAGTTAATGTTGATCGCCCATGTACAAAGCCATGTTGGTTATCGGTGAGTCGGATATCAACCGATTTACTTATCCTTGTGAATATAATTGTCTCAAGAATTTTTGAAAAATTGCTTATAACAGAAATGGGTCGATAGTTAGAAATATTAGACTTGTCTCCTTTTTTCAAAATTGGAATAACTTTAGAAAGCTTCCACTGCTCCGGAAAACAACCAGTAGTGATGATTAAATTAAAAACGATACATAGAGGTTCTGCAAGGACAGAACCACAATCTCTAACAAGAAAGGATGGAATACCGTCAGGTCCTGATGTAAACTTGTTGCTAAGAGTTCTAATTGCAACTAGTACTTCTTCTATTGTAATAGATGAAAGATATATTAAATTGTTATTACCGCAAGAATCTAAAGAGGGCGTGTTTAGTCCATATGACGAGTCTGAGAAATTTGATGCAAAATAACTGGCAAACTTGTTAACGATGTCTTGTGGAGAAGTCAGTTCTTGGTCCTCATATGTCATAATATTAGGAAAAAAATTATCCTTGTTAAGGTTTTTAACAAAAGTCCAAAACATATATGGGTTCGACTTAAGTTCCTGCTCCGTTTTCCGCACATAGGTATTATATGCAGACCTAATACTCGCCTTGACTCTAGAGCGCAATCTCTTGAAACAAACTAAGTCGGGTTCTAACTGAGACTTTTTGAATTTGATCCATGCTTTGTTTTTCTCTTTAATAAGGATGATGACAGATTTATTAAACCAAGGTGGGTACTTGTCACAGTCATAGGAACGCTTTTTCGGCACATACAATTCAAATAAATCGAAAATATTGGAATAAAAACACTGCAGAGCACTATCAACATTACAGCAACTTTCTAAAGTAGACCAATTGATTTTCGAAATTTCCTCATACAAAGTCGCATAGTTTGCTTTTCTAAAATTATATGTGACACTTACATTACCAGCAAGTACATTTTTGACGTGAAGGTCATTGCCTCCCTGGAGAGTTATGGTAAGAGCAGGGTGATGCAAATCTTCCCGGAGAAGGGGAGCAGCTCTAACGACATCGCAAGTAGAATGAAGATTAGTTAAGATTTTTATTGAATTTGAACTATATTTCAACGTTTTTTGATGGTTCTGAGCCACCAAACACACTTAAAGCATGCAGAATCGACTCAGAATAGGAAAAGGAGACGTTTAGGCCAATTTTATGCATTCTGGCGTTCGTAGATACAAGAAAACTGTTAAAATTCTACAGAAACGTCACTTTTGAAGTGTTTTCTTGTACTTTTAAGCCAATCAGATACCCTACGGGCTCGGAAAGTGCAACGAAACCATCAAATTTTAGCTAGAAACTGTATTTTTGTCGATTTTTATTGAATTTGAACTATATTTCAACGTTTTTTGATGGTTCTGAGTCACCAAACACATTTAAAGCATGCAGAATCGACTCAGAATAGGAAAAGGAGACGTTTAGGTCAATTTTATGCATTCTGGCGTTCGTAGATACAAGAAAACTGTTAAAATTCTTCAGAAACGTCACTTTTGAAGTGTTTTCTTGTACTTTTAAGTCAATCAGATACCCTACGGGCTTGGAAAATGCAACGAAACCATCAAATTTTAGCTAGAAACTGTATTTTTGTCGATTTTTATTGAATTTGAACTATATTTCAACGTTTTTTGATGGTTCTGAGCCACAAAACACACTTAAAGCATGCAGAATCGACTCAGAATAGGAAAAGGAGACGTTTAGGTCAATTTTATGCATTCTGGCGTTCGTAGATACAAGAAAACTGTTAAAATTCTTCAGAAACGTCACTTTTGAAGTGTTTTCTTGTACTTTTAAGCCAATCAGATACCCTACGGGCTCGGAAAGTGCAACGAAACCATCAAATTTTAGCTAGAAACTGTATTTTTGTCGATTTTTATTGAATTTGAACTATATTTCAACGTTTTTTGATGGTTCTGAGCCACCAAACACACTTAAAGCATGCAGAATCGACTCAGAATAGGAAAAGGAGACGTTTAGGTAAATTTTATGCATTCTGGCGTTCGTAGATACAAGAAAACTGTTAAAATTCTTCAGAAACGTCACTTTTGAAGTGTTTTCTTGTACTTTTAAGCCAATCAGATACCCTACGGGCTCGGAAAGTGCAACGAAACCATCAAATTTTAGCTAGAAACTGTATTTTTGTCGATTTTTATTGAATTTGAACTATATTTCAACGTTTTTTGATGGTTCTGAGCCACCAAACACACTTAAAGCATGCAGAATCGACTCAGAATAGGAAAAGGAGACGTTTAGGTCAATTTTATGCATTCTGGCGTTCGTAGATACAAGAAAACTGTTAAAATTCTTCAGAAACGTCACTTTTGAAGTGTTTTCTTGTACTTTTAAGCCAATCAGATACCCTACGGGCTCGGAAAGTGCAACGAAACCATCAAATTTTAGCTAGAAACTGTATTTTTGTCGATTTTTATTGAATTTGAACTATATTTCAACGTTTTTTGATGGTTCTGAGCCACCAAACACACTTAAAGCATGCAGAATCGACTCAGAATAGGAAAAGGAGGCGTTTAGGTCAATTTTATGCATTCTGGCGTTCGTAGATACAAGAAAACTGTTAAAATTCTTCAGAAACGTCACTTTTGAAGTGTTTTCTTGTACTTTTAAGCCAATCAGATAACCTACGGGCTCGGAAAGTGCAACGAAACCATCAAATTTTAGCTAGAAACTGTATTTTTGTCGATTTTTATTGAATTTGAACTATATTTCAACGTTTTTTGATGGTTCTGAGCCACCAAACACACTTAAAGCATGCAGAATCGACTCAGAATAGGAAAAGGAGACGTTTAGGTCAATTTTATGCATTCTGGCGTTCGTAGATACAAGAAAACTGTTAAAATTCTTCAGAAACGTCACTTTTGAAGTGTTTTCTTGTACTTTTAAGCCAATCAGATACCCTACGGGCTCGGAAAGTGCAACGAAACCATCAAATTTTAGCTAGAAACTGTATTTTTGTCGATTTTTATTGAATTTGAACTATATTTCAACGTTTTTTGATGGTTCTGAGCCACCAAACACACTTAAAGCATGCAGAATCGACTCAGAATAGGAAAAGGAGACGTTTAGGTCAATTTTATGCATTCTGGCGTTCGTAGATACAAGAAAACTGTTAAAATTCTTCAGAAACGTCACTTTTGAAGTGTTTTCTTGTACTTTTAAGCCAATCAGATACCCCACGGGCTCGGAAAGTGCAACGAAACCATCAAATTTTAGCTAGAAACTCTATTTTTGTCGATTTTTATTGAATTTGAACTATATTTCAACGTTTTTTGATGGTTCTGAGCCACCAAACACACTTAAAGCATGCAGAATCGACTCAGAATAGGAAAAGGAGACGTTTAGGTCAATTTTATGCATTCTGGCGTTCGTAGATACAAGAAAACTGTTAAAATTCTTCAGAAACGTCACTTTTGAAGTGTTTTCTTGTACTTTTAAGCCAATCAGATACCCTACGGGCTCGGAAAGTGCAACGAAACCATCAAATTTTAGCTAGAAACTGTATTTTTGTCGATTTTTATTGAATTTGAACTATATTTCAACGTTTTTTGATGGTTCTGAGTCACCAAACACATTTAAAGCATGCAGAATCGACTCAGAATAGGAAAAGGAGACGTTTAGGTCAATTTTATGCATTCTGGCGTTCGTAGATACAAGAAAACTGTTAAAATTCTTCAGAAACGTCACTTTTGAAGTGTTTTCTTGTACTTTTAAGTCAATCAGATACCCTACGGGCTTGGAAAATGCAACGAAACCATCAAATTTTAGCTAGAAACTGTATTTTTGTCGATTTTTATTGAATTTGAACTATATTTCAACGTTTTTTGATGGTTCTGAGCCACAAAACACACTTAAAGCATGCAGAATCGACTCAGAATAGGAAAAGGAGACGTTTAGGTCAATTTTATGCATTCTGGCGTTCGTAGATACAAGAAAACTGTTAAAATTCTTCAGAAACGTCACTTTTGAAGTGTTTTCTTGTACTTTTAAGCCAATCAGATACCCTACGGGCTCGGAAAGTGCAACGAAACCATCAAATTTTAGCTAGAAACTGTATTTTTGTCGATTTTTATTGAATTTGAACTATATTTCAACGTTTTTTGATGGTTCTGAGCCACCAAACACACTTAAAGCATGCAGAATCGACTCAGAATAGGAAAAGGAGACGTTTAGGTAAATTTTATGCATTCTGGCGTTCGTAGATACAAGAAAACTGTTAAAATTCTTCAGAAACGTCACTTTTGAAGTGTTTTCTTGTACTTTTAAGCCAATCAGATACCCTACGGGCTCGGAAAGTGCAACGAAACCATCAAATTTTAGCTAGAAACTGTATTTTTGTCGATTTTTATTGAATTTGAACTATATTTCAACGTTTTTTGATGGTTCTGAGCCACCAAACACACTTAAAGCATGCAGAATCGACTCAGAATAGGAAAAGGAGACGTTTAGGTCAATTTTATGCATTCTGGCGTTCGTAGATACAAGAAAACTGTTAAAATTCTTCAGAAACGTCACTTTTGAAGTGTTTTCTTGTACTTTTAAGCCAATCAGATACCCTACGGGCTCGGAAAGTGCAACGAAACCATCAAATTTTAGCTAGAAACTGTATTTTTGTCGATTTTTATTGAATTTGAACTATATTTCAACGTTTTTTGATGGTTCTGAGCCACCAAACACACTTAAAGCATGCAGAATCGACTCAGAATAGGAAAAGGAGGCGTTTAGGTCAATTTTATGCATTCTGGCGTTCGTAGATACAAGAAAACTGTTAAAATTCTTCAGAAACGTCACTTTTGAAGTGTTTTCTTGTACTTTTAAGCCAATCAGATAACCTACGGGCTCGGAAAGTGCAACGAAACCATCAAATTTTAGCTAGAAACTGTATTTTTGTCGATTTTTATTGAATTTGAACTATATTTCAACGTTTTTTGATGGTTCTGAGCCACCAAACACACTTAAAGCATGCAGAATCGACTCAGAATAGGAAAAGGAGACGTTTAGGTCAATTTTATGCATTCTGGCGTTCGTAGATACAAGAAAACTGTTAAAATTCTTCAGAAACGTCACTTTTGAAGTGTTTTCTTGTACTTTTAAGCCAATCAGATACCCTACGGGCTCGGAAAGTGCAACGAAACCATCAAATTTTAGCTAGAAACTGTATTTTTGTCGATTTTTATTGAATTTGAACTATATTTCAACGTTTTTTGATGGTTCTGAGCCACCAAACACACTTAAAGCATGCAGAATCGACTCAGAATAGGAAAAGGAGACGTTTAGGTCAATTTTATGCATTCTGGCGTTCGTAGATACAAGAAAACTGTTAAAATTCTTCAGAAACGTCACTTTTGAAGTGTTTTCTTGTACTTTTAAGCCAATCAGATACCCTACGGGCTCGGAAAGTGCAACGAAACCATCAAATTTTAGCTAGAAACTGTATTTTTGTCGATTTTTATTGAATTTGAACTATATTTCAACGTTTTTTGATGGTTCTGAGCCACCAAACACACTTAAAGCATGCAGAATCGACTCAGAATAGGAAAAGGAGACGTTTAGGTCAATTTTATGCATTCTGGCGTTCGTAGATACAAGAAAACTGTTAAAATTCTTCAGAAACGTCACTTTTGAAGTGTTTTCTTGTAGTTTTAAGCCAATCAGATACCCTACGGGCTCGGAAAGTGCAACGAAACCATCAAATTTTAGCTAGAAACTGTATTTTTGTCGATTTTTATTGAATTTGAACTATCTTTCAACGTTTTTTGATGGTTCTGAGCCACCAAACACACTTAAAGCATGCAGAATCGACTCAGAATAGGGAAAGGAGACGTTTAGGTCAATTTTATGCATTCTGGCGTTCGTAGATACAAGAAAACTGTTAAAATTCTTCAGAAACGTCACTTTTGAAGTGTTTTCTTGTAGTTTTAAGCCAATCAGATACCCTACGGGCTCGGAAAGTGCAACGAAACCATCAAATTTTAGCTAGAAACTGTATTTTTGTCGATTTTTATTGAATTTGAACTATCTTTCAACGTTTTTTGATGGTTCTGAGCCACCAAACACACTTAAAGCATGCAGAATCGACTCAGAATAGGAAAAGGAGACGTTTAGGTCAATTTTATGCATTCTGGCGTTCGTAGATACAAGAAAACTGTTAAAATTCTTCAGAAACGTCACTTTTGAAGTGTTTTCTTGTACTTTTAAGCCAATCAGATACCCTATGGGCTCGGAAAGTGCAACGAAACCATCAAATTTTAGCTAGAAACTGTATTTTTGTCGATTTTTATTGAATTTGAACTATATTTCAAGGTTTTTTGATGGTTCTGAGCCACCAAACACACTTAAAGCATGCAGAATCGACTCAGAATAGGAAAAGGAGACGTTTAGGTCAATTTTATGCATTCTGGCTTTCGTAGATACAAGAAAACTGTTAAAATTCTTCAGAAACGTCACTTTTGAAGTGTTTTCTTGTACTTTTAAGCCAATCAGATACCCTACGGGCTCGGAAAGTGCAACGAAACCATCAAATTTTAGCTAGAAACTGTATTTTTGTCGATTTTTATTGAATTTGAACTATATTTCAACGTTTTTTGATGGTTCTGAGCCACCAAACACACTTAAAGCATGCAGAATCGACTCAGAATAGGAAAAGGAGACGTTTAAGTCAATTTTATGCATTCTGGCGTTCGTAGATACAAGAAAACTGTTAAAATTCTTCAGAAACGTCACTTTTGAAGTGTTTTCTTGTACTTTTAAGCCAATCAGATACCCTACGGGCTCGGAAAGTGCAACGAAACCATCAAATTTTAGCTAGAAACTGTATTTTTGTCGATTTTTATTGAATTTGAACTATATTTCAACGTTTTTTGATGGTTCTGAGCCACCAAACACACTTAAAGCATGCAGAATCGACTCAGAATAGGAAAAGGAGACGTTTAGGTCAATTTTATGCATTCTGGCGTTCGTAGATACAAGAAAACTGTTAAAATTCTTCAGAAACGTCACTTTTGAAGTGTTTTCTTGTACTTTTAAGCCAATCAGATACCCTACGGGCTCGGAAAGTGCAACGAAACCATCAAATTTTAGCTAGAAACTGTATTTATGTCGATTTTTATTGAATTTGAACTATATTTCAATGTTTTTTGATGGTTCTGAGCCACCAAACACACTTAAAGCATGCAGAATCGACTCAGAATAGGAAAAGGAGACGTTTAGGTCAATTTTATGCATTCTGGCGTTCGTAGATACAAGAAAACTGTTAAAATTCTTCAGAAACGTCACTTTTGAAGTGTTTTCTTGTACTTTTAAGCCAATCAGATACCCTACGGGCTCGGAAAGTGCAACGAAACCATCAAATTTTAGCTAGAAACTGTATTTTTGTCGATTTTTATTGAATTTGAACTATATTTCAACGTTTTTTGATGGTTCTGAGCCACCAAACACACTTAAAGCATGCAGAATCGACTCAGAAGAGGAAAAGGAGACGTTTAGGTCAATTTTATGCATTCTGGCGTTCGTAGATACAAGAAAACTGTTAAAATTCTTCAGAAACGTCACTTTTGAAGTGTTTTCTTGTACGTTTAAGCCAATCAGATACCCTACGGGCTCGGAAAGTGCAACGAAACCATCAAATTTTAGCTAGAAACTGTATTTTTGTCGATTTTTATTGAATTTGAACTATATTTCAACGTTTTTTGATGGTTCTGAGCCACCAAACACACTTAAAGCATGCAGAATCGACTCAGAATAGGAAAAGGAGACGTTTAGGTCAATTTTATGCATTCTGGCGTTCGTAGATACAAGAAAACTGTTAAAATTCTTCAGAAACGTCACTTTTGAAGTGTTTTCTTGTACTTTTAAGCCAATCAGATACCCTACGGGCTCGGAAAGTGCAAAGAAACCATCAAATTTTAGCTAGAAACTGTATTTTTGTCGATTTTTATTGAATTTGAACTATATTTCAACGTTTTTTGATGGTTCTGAGCCACCAAACACACTTAAAGCATGCAGAATCGACTCAGAATAGGAAAAGGAGACGTTTAGGTCAATTTTATGCATTCTGGCGTTCGTAGATACAAGAAAACTGTTAAAATTCTTCAGAAACGTCACTTTTGAAGTGTTTTCTTGTACTTTTAAGCCAATCAGATACCCTACGGGCTCGGAAAGTGCAACGAAACCATCAAATTTTAGCTAGAAACTGTATTTTTGTCGATTTTTATTGAATTTGAACTATATTTCAACGTTTTTTGATGGTTCTGAGCCACCAAACACACTTAAAGCATGCAGAATCGACTCAGAATAGGAAAAGGAGACGTTTAGGTCAATTTTATGCATTCTGGCGTTCGTAGATACAAGAAAACTGTTAAAATTCTTCAGAAACGTCACTTTTGAAGTGTTTTCTTGTACTTTTAAGCCAATCAGATACCCTACGGGCTCGGAAAGTGCAACGAAACCATCAAATTTTAGCTAGAAACTGTATTTTTGTCGATTTTTATTGAATTTGAACTATATTTCAACGTTTTTTGATGGTTCTGAGCCACCAAACACACTTAAAGCATGCAGAATCGACTCAGAATAGGAAAAGGAGACGTTTAGGTCAATTTTATGCATTCTGGCGTTCGTAGATACAAGAAAACTGTTAAAATTCTTCAGAAACGTCACTTTTGAAGTGTTTTCTTGTACTTTTAAGCCAATCAGATAACCTACGGGCTCGGAAAGTGCAACGAAACCATCAAATTTTAGCTAGAAACTGTATTTTTGTCGATTTTTATTGAATTTGAACTATATTTCAACGTTTTTTGATGGTTCTGAGCCACCAAACACACTTAAAGCATGCAGAATCGACTCAGAATAGGAAAAGGAGACGTTTAGGTCAATTTTATGCATTCTGGCGTTCGTAGATACAAGAAAACTGTTAAAATTCTTCAGAAACGTCACTTTTGAAGTGTTTTCTTGTACTTTTAAGCCAATCAGATACCCTACGGGCTCGGAAAGTGCAACGAAACCATCAAATTTTAGCTAGAAACTGTATTTTTGTCGATTTTTATTGAATTTTAACTATATTTCAACGTTTTTTGATGGTTCTGAGCCACCAAACACACTTAAAGCATGCAGAATCGACTCAGAATAGGAAAAGGAGACGTTTAGGTCAATTTTATGCATTCTGGCGTTCGTAGATACAAGAAAACTGTTAAAATTCTTCAGAAACGTCACTTTTGAAGTGTTTTCTTGTACTTTTAAGCCAATCAGATACCCTACGGGCTCGAAAAGTGCAACGAAACCATCAAATTTTAGCTAGAAACTGTATTTTTGTCGATTTTTATTGAATTTGAACTATATTTCAACGTTTTTTGATGGTTCTGAGCCACCAAACACACTTAAAGCATGCAGAATCGACTCAGAATAGGAAAAGGAGAAGTTTAGGTCAATTTTATGCATTCTGGCGTTCGTAGATACAAGAAAACTGTTAAAATTCTTCAGAAACGTCACTTTTGAAGTGTTTTCTTGTACTTTTAAGCCAATCAGATAACCTACGGGCTCGGAAAGTGCAACGAAACCATCAAATTTTAGCTAGAAACTGTATTTTTGTCGATTTTTATTGAATTTGAACTATATTTCAACGTTTTTTGATGGTTCTGAGCCACCAAACACACTTAAAGCATGCAGAATCGACTCAGAATAGGAAAAGGAGACGTTTAGGCCAATTTTATGCATTCTGGCGTTCATAGATACAAGAAAACTGTTAAAATTCTTCAGAAACGTCACTTTTGAAGTGTTTTCTTGTACTTTTAAGCCAATCAGATACCCTACGGGCTCGGAAAGTGCAACGAAACCATCAAATTTTAGCTAGAAACTGTATTTTTGTCGATTTTTATTGAATTTGAACTATATTTCAACGTTTTTTGATGGTTCTGAGCCACCAAACACACTTAAAGCATGCAGAATCGACTCAGAATAGGAAAAGGAGACGTTTAGGTCAATTTTATGCATTCTGGCGTTCGTAGATACAAGAAAACTGTTAAAATTCTTCAGAAACGTCACTTTTGAAGTGTTTTCTTGTACTTTTAAGCCAATCAGATACCCTACGGGCTCGGAAAGTGCAACGAAACCATCAAATTTTAGCTAGAAACTGTATTTTTGTCGATTTTTATTGAATTTGAACTATGTTTCAACGTTTTTTGATGGTTCTGAGCCACCAAACACTCTTAAAGCATGCAGAATCGACTCAGAATAGGAAAAGGAGACGTTTAGGTCAATTTTATGCATTCTGGCGTTCGTAGATACAAGAAAACTGTTAAAATTCTTCAGAAACGTCACTTTTAAAGTGTTTTCTTGGACTTTTAAGCCAATCAGATAGCCTACGGGCTCGGAAAGTGCAACGAAACCATCAAATTTTAGCTAGAAACTGTATTTTTGTCGATTTTTATTGAATTTGAACTATATTTCAAAGTTTTTTGATGGTTCTGAGCCACCAAACACACTTAAAGCATGCAGAATCGACTCAGAATAGGAAAAGGAGACGTTTAGGTCAATTTTATGCATTCTGGCGTTCGTAGATACAAGAAAACTGTTAAAATTCTTCAGAAACGTCACTTTTGAAGTGTTTTCTTGTACTTTTAAGCCAATCAGATACCCTACGGGCTCGGAAAGTGCAACGAAACCATCAAATTTTAGCTAGAAACTGTATTTTTGTCGATTTTTATTGAATTTGAAGTATATTTCAACGTTTTTTGATGGTTCTGAGCCACCAAACACACTTAAAGCATGCAGAATCGACTCAGAATAGGAAAAGGAGACGTTTAGGTCAATTTTATGCATTCTGGCGTTCGTAGATACAAGAAAACTGTTAAAATTCTTCAGAAACGTCACTTTTGAAGTGTTTTCTTGTACTTTTAAGCCAATCAGATACCCTACGGGCTCGGAAAGTGCAACGAAACCATCAAATTTTAGCTAGAAACTGTATTTTTGTCGATTTTTATTGAATTTGAACTATAGTATTTGTAGTCGTCAGTTGTCGGTACCTTTGCATTTAATAATGGAGCAGTCGTTTAACTCATCTGCCTTACCTGAGGATTGGAAAACTGCATACATTTGCCCAGTATATAAAGAAGGTAACAAACTTGAAGTTAAAAATTATAGGCCAATTAGCCTTACGTGTCCAGCGGTTAAAATAATGGAATCCATTATTGTGGACGAGTTAGAAAATTTTATGAACAAACATGCTCTGATTCCTAGTCAACAGCATGGATTCACCAAGGGCAGGTCTATCGAGTCAAATTTATTGTCTTGCCTAAATGACTGGTCATCATCTCTAGATAATTCAGAAACCTTTGACATCCTTTATTTAGATTTTTCTAAGGCATTTGACAAAGTGCCCATACATTTGCTCATTTTAAAACTGAAATCGTATGGTATTAGTGGACGATTGCTTGCGTGGATAGAGTGCTTTCTTAGTAATAGAACTTTTTCAGTAAAAGTTGATAAAAGTTTGAGTGACGTTTATAACGTACTAAGCGGAGTACCTCAAGGTTCCGTTTTAGGTCCAAAATTGTTCCTTCTCTACACAGCTGACATACCTCAATCTATTGTTTCAACTTGTGCAATGTATGCAGACGATATAAAATTATATAACACGACTATTAATGCACATATTTTACAAAATGATCTCAATAAGATTTATGAATGGAGTGAAAAGTGGGGTATTCCTCTAAACAGTAATAAATGTGTAGTGATGCATGTTGGTAAGAAAAACCCGGAATTTTTTTATAGAATACAGGGGGAAAGCTTACGTACTGTTACAGAACACAATGATTTGGGTATCTTAATTCATAGAAATTTGTCATGGGCTAATCATGTACTAAAACAGGTTAAGAAAGCGAATAGTCGTATGTATATACTACATAAAACTTTTGCAAAATCTAATACATCTTTAATGGCTAAGTTATTCAGAATATATGTAAGACCAATTTTAGAATTTGGCTCTGTTGTGTGGTTTCCTGACAGAATACAAGATATGAGAAGTTATGAAAATGTACAGCGAAGATATACGAGATGGTGCTATGGTTTTAGAAGACCTAGCTACGAAAACCGTTTAATTTTAATGAAACTTCCTTCACTCATGGACAGAAAGAAAAGAGGAGATTTAATATACTGTTTCAAGATTTTGCAAATGGGAAAAGAAGGGGAAAACATCTTTGCTGTATCTACAGACACCGCGTACGGAAATTTTAAAATACTCACCACTGCAGATGATGTGTAGGATAGGTAATTATGCAAGTCAACATGTTGACTTATTTGACACCACGATCAACGAGCTCAAGAGGCTTAGTTTTTCTGACATATCCTGAAGTTTTATGGAGAGTTGTTTTGTATATATATTATCTTAAATTTTCTATATCCATTTGTATAACGGTTGTATGTTCTGTAAATGGAGGTAACTCTGTTGAACATACTAAATAATAATAATAATAATAATAATATTTCAACGTTTTTTGATGGTTCTGAGCCACCAAACACACTTAAAGCATGCAGAATCGACTCAGAATAGGAAAAGGAGACGTTTAGGTCAATTTTATGCATTCTGGCGTTCGTAGATACAAGAAAACTGTTAAAATTCTTCAGAAACGTCACTTTTGAAGTGTTTTCTTGTACTTTTAAGCCAATCAGATACCCTACGGGCTCGGAAAGTGCAACGAAACCATCAAATTTTAGCTAGAAACTGTATTTTTGTCGATTTTTATTGAATTTGAACTATATTTCAACGTTTTTTGATGGTTCTGAGCCACCAAACACACTTAAAGCATGCAGAATCGACTCAGAATAGGAAAAGGAGACGTTTAGGTCAATTTTATGCATTCTGGCGTTCGTAGATACAAGAAAACTGTTAAAATTCTTCAGAAACGTCACTTTTGAAGTGTTTTCTTGTACTTTTAAGCCAATCAGATACCCTACGGGCTCGGAAAGTGCAACGAAACCATCAAATTTTAGCTAGAAACTGTATTTTTGTCGATTTTTATTGAATTTGAACTATATTTCAACGTTTTTTGATGGTTCTGAGCCACCAAACACACTTAAAGCATGCAGAATCGACTCAGAATAGGAAAAGGAGACGTTTAGGTCAATTTTATGCATTCTGGCGTTCGTAGATACAAGAAAACTGTTAAAATTCTTCAGAAACGTCACTTTTGAAGTGTTTTCTTGTACTTTTAAGCCAATCAGATACCCTACGGGCTCGGAAAGTGCAACGAAACCATCAAATTTTAGCTAGAAACTGTATTTTTGTCGATTTTTATTGAATTTGAACTATATTTCAACGTTTTTTGATGGTTCTGAGCCACCAAACACACTTAAAGCATGCAGAATCGACTCAGAATAGGAAAAGGAGACGTTTAGGTCAATTTTATGCATTCTGGCGTTCGTAGATACAAGAAAACTGTTAAAATTCTTCAGAAACGTCACTTTTGAAGTGTTTTCTTGTACTTTTAAGCCAATCAGATACCCTACGGGCTCGGAAAGTGCAACGAAACCATCAAATTTTAGCTAGAAACTGTATTTTTGTCGATTTTTATTGAATTTGAACTATATTTCAACGTTTTTTGATGGTTCTGAGCCACCAAACACACTTAAAGCATGCAGAATCGACTCAGAATAGGAAAAGGAGACGTTTAGGTCAATTTTATGCATTCTGGCGTTCGTAGATACAAGAAAACTGTTAAAATTCTTCAGAAACGTCACTTTTGAAGTGTTTTCTTGTACTTTTAAGCCAATCAGATACCCTACGGGCTCGGAAAGTGCAACGAAACCATCAAATTTTAGCTAGAAACTGTATTTTTGTCGATTTTTATTGAATTTGAACTATATTTCAACGTTTTTTGATGGTTCTGAGCCACCAAACACACTTAAAGCATGCAGAATCGACTCAGAATAGGAAAAGGAGACGTTTAGGTCAATTTTATGCATTCTGGCGTTCGTAGATACAAGAAAACTGTTAAAATTCTTCAGAAACGTCACTTTTGAAGTGTTTTCTTGTACTTTTAAGCCAATCAGATACCCTACGGGCTCGGAAAGTGCAACGAAACCATCAAATTTTAGCTAGAAACTGTATTTTTGTCGATTTTTATTGAATTTGAACTATATTTCAACGTTTTTTGATGGTTCTGAGCCACCAAACACACTTAAAGCATGCAGAATCGACTCAGAATAGGAAAAGGAGACGTTTAGGTCAATTTTATGCATTCTGGCGTTCGTAGATACAAGAAAACTGTTAAAATTCTTCAGAAACGTCACTTTTGAAGTGTTTTCTTGTACTTTTAAGCCAATCAGATACCCTACGGGCTCGGAAAGTGCAACGAAACCATCAAATTTTAGCTAGAAACTGTATTTTTGTCGATTTTTATTGAATTTGAACTATATTTCAACGTTTTTTGATGGTTCTGAGCCACCAAACACACTTAAAGCATGCAGAATCGACTCAGAATAGGAAAAGGAGACGTTTAGGTCAATTTTATGCATTCTGGCGTTCGTAGATACAAGAAAACTGTTAAAATTCTTCAGAAACGTCACTTTTGAAGTGTTTTCTTGTACTTTTAAGCCAATCAGATACCCTACGGGCTCGGAAAGTGCAACGAAACCATCAAATTTTAGCTAGAAACTGTATTTTTGTCGATTTTTATTGAATTTGAACTATATTTCAACGTTTTTTGATGGTTCTGAGCCACCAAACACACTTAAAGCATGCAGAATCGACTCAGAATAGGAAAAGGAGACGTTTAGGTCAATTTTATGCATTCTGGCGTTCGTAGATACAAGAAAACTGTTAAAATTCTTCAGAAACGTCACTTTTGAAGTGTTTTCTTGTACTTTTAAGCCAATCAGATACCCTACGGGCTCGGAAAGTGCAACGAAACCATCAAATTTTAGCTAGAAACTGTATTTTTGTCGATTTTTATTGAATTTGAACTATATTTCAACGTTTTTTGATGGTTCTGAGCCACCAAACACACTTAAAGCATGCAGAATCGACTCAGAATAGGAAAAGGAGACGTTTAGGTCAATTTTATGCATTCTGGCGTTCGTAGATACAAGAAAACTGTTAAAATTCTTCAGAAACGTCACTTTTGAAGTGTTTTCTTGTACTTTTAAGCCAATCAGATACCCTACGGGCTCGGAAAGTGCAACGAAACCATCAAATTTTAGCTAGAAACTGTATTTTTGTCGATTTTTATTGAATTTGAACTATATTTCAACGTTTTTTGATGGTTCTGAGCCACCAAACACACTTAAAGCATGCAGAATCGACTCAGAATAGGAAAAGGAGACGTTTAGGTCAATTTTATGCATTCTGGCGTTCGTAGATACAAGAAAACTGTTAAAATTCTTCAGAAACGTCACTTTTGAAGTGTTTTCTTGTACTTTTAAGCCAATCAGATACCCTACGGGCTCGGAAAGTGCAACGAAACCATCAAATTTTAGCTAGAAACTGTATTTTTGTCGATTTTTATTGAATTTGAACTATATTTCAACGTTTTTTGATGGTTCTGAGCCACCAAACACACTTAAAGCATGCAGAATCGACTCAGAATAGGAAAAGGAGACGTTTAGGTCAATTTTATGCATTCTGGCGTTCGTAGATACAAGAAAACTGTTAAAATTCTTCAGAAACGTCACTTTTGAAGTGTTTTCTTGTACTTTTAAGCCAATCAGATACCCTACGGGCTCGGAAAGTGCAACGAAACCATCAAATTTTAGCTAGAAACTGTATTTTTGTCGATTTTTATTGAATTTGAACTATATTTCAACGTTTTTTGATGGTTCTGAGCCACCAAACACACTTAAAGCATGCAGAATCGACTCAGAATAGGAAAAGGAGACGTTTAGGTCAATTTTATGCATTCTGGCGTTCGTAGATACAAGAAAACTGTTAAAATTCTTCAGAAACGTCACTTTTGAAGTGTTTTCTTGTACTTTTAAGCCAATCAGATACCCTACGGGCTCGGAAAGTGCAACGAAACCATCAAATTTTAGCTAGAAACTGTATTTTTGTCGATTTTTATTGAATTTGAACTATATTTCAACGTTTTTTGATGGTTCTGAGCCACCAAACACACTTAAAGCATGCAGAATCGACTCAGAATAGGAAAAGGAGACGTTTAGGTCAATTTTATGCATTCTGGCGTTCGTAGATACAAGAAAACTGTTAAAATTCTTCAGAAACGTCACTTTTGAAGTGTTTTCTTGTACTTTTAAGCCAATCAGATACCCTACGGGCTCGGAAAGTGCAACGAAACCATCAAATTTTAGCTAGAAACTGTATTTTTGTCGATTTTTATTGAATTTGAACTATATTTCAACGTTTTTTGATGGTTCTGAGCCACCAAACACACTTAAAGCATGCAGAATCGACTCAGAATAGGAAAAGGAGACGTTTAGGTCAATTTTATGCATTCTGGCGTTCGTAGATACAAGAAAACTGTTAAAATTCTTCAGAAACGTCACTTTTGAAGTGTTTTCTTGTACTTTTAAGCCAATCAGATACCCTACGGGCTCGGAAAGTGCAACGAAACCATCAAATTTTAGCTAGAAACTGTATTTTTGTCGATTTTTATTGAATTTGAACTATATTTCAACGTTTTTTGATGGTTCTGAGCCACCAAACACACTTAAAGCATGCAGAATCGACTCAGAATAGGAAAAGGAGACGTTTAGGTCAATTTTATGCATTCTGGCGTTCGTAGATACAAGAAAACTGTTAAAATTCTTCAGAAACGTCACTTTTGAAGTGTTTTCTTGTACTTTTAAGCCAATCAGATACCCTACGGGCTCGGAAAGTGCAACGAAACCATCAAATTTTAGCTAGAAACTGTATTTTTGTCGATTTTTATTGAATTTGAACTATATTTCAACGTTTTTTGATGGTTCTGAGCCACCAAACACACTTAAAGCATGCAGAATCGACTCAGAATAGGAAAAGGAGACGTTTAGGTCAATTTTATGCATTCTGGCGTTCGTAGATACAAGAAAACTGTTAAAATTCTTCAGAAACGTCACTTTTGAAGTGTTTTCTTGTACTTTTAAGCCAATCAGATACCCTACGGGCTCGGAAAGTGCAACGAAACCATCAAATTTTAGCTAGAAACTGTATTTTTGTCGATTTTTATTGAATTTGAACTATATTTCAACGTTTTTTGATGGTTCTGAGCCACCAAACACACTTAAAGCATGCAGAATCGACTCAGAATAGGAAAAGGAGACGTTTAGGTCAATTTTATGCATTCTGGCGTTCGTAGATACAAGAAAACTGTTAAAATTCTTCAGAAACGTCACTTTTGAAGTGTTTTCTTGTACTTTTAAGCCAATCAGATACCCTACGGGCTCGGAAAGTGCAACGAAACCATCAAATTTTAGCTAGAAACTGTATTTTTGTCGATTTTTATTGAATTTGAACTATATTTCAACGTTTTTTGATGGTTCTGAGCCACCAAACACACTTAAAGCATGCAGAATCGACTCAGAATAGGAAAAGGAGACGTTTAGGTCAATTTTATGCATTCTGGCGTTCGTAGATACAAGAAAACTGTTAAAATTCTTCAGAAACGTCACTTTTGAAGTGTTTTCTTGTACTTTTAAGCCAATCAGATACCCTACGGGCTCGGAAAGTGCAACGAAACCATCAAATTTTAGCTAGAAACTGTATTTTTGTCGATTTTTATTGAATTTGAACTATATTTCAACGTTTTTTGATGGTTCTGAGCCACCAAACACACTTAAAGCATGCAGAATCGACTCAGAATAGGAAAAGGAGACGTTTAGGTCAATTTTATGCATTCTGGCGTTCGTAGATACAAGAAAACTGTTAAAATTCTTCAGAAACGTCACTTTTGAAGTGTTTTCTTGTACTTTTAAGCCAATCAGATACCCTACGGGCTCGGAAAGTGCAACGAAACCATCAAATTTTAGCTAGAAACTGTATTTTTGTCGATTTTTATTGAATTTGAACTATATTTCAACGTTTTTTGATGGTTCTGAGCCACCAAACACACTTAAAGCATGCAGAATCGACTCAGAATAGGAAAAGGAGACGTTTAGGTCAATTTTATGCATTCTGGCGTTCGTAGATACAAGAAAACTGTTAAAATTCTTCAGAAACGTCACTTTTGAAGTGTTTTCTTGTACTTTTAAGCCAATCAGATACCCTACGGGCTCGGAAAGTGCAACGAAACCATCAAATTTTAGCTAGAAACTGTATTTTTGTCGATTTTTATTGAATTTGAACTATATTTCAACGTTTTTTGATGGTTCTGAGCCACCAAACACACTTAAAGCATGCAGAATCGACTCAGAATAGGAAAAGGAGACGTTTAGGTCAATTTTATGCATTCTGGCGTTCGTAGATACAAGAAAACTGTTAAAATTCTTCAGAAACGTCACTTTTGAAGTGTTTTCTTGTACTTTTAAGCCAATCAGATACCCTACGGGCTCGGAAAGTGCAACGAAACCATCAAATTTTAGCTAGAAACTGTATTTTTGTCGATTTTTATTGAATTTGAACTATATTTCAACGTTTTTTGATGGTTCTGAGCCACCAAACACACTTAAAGCATGCAGAATCGACTCAGAATAGGAAAAGGAGACGTTTAGGTCAATTTTATGCATTCTGGCGTTCGTAGATACAAGAAAACTGTTAAAATTCTTCAGAAACGTCACTTTTGAAGTGTTTTCTTGTACTTTTAAGCCAATCAGATACCCTACGGGCTCGGAAAGTGCAACGAAACCATCAAATTTTAGCTAGAAACTGTATTTTTGTCGATTTTTATTGAATTTGAACTATATTTCAACGTTTTTTGATGGTTCTGAGCCACCAAACACACTTAAAGCATGCAGAATCGACTCAGAATAGGAAAAGGAGACGTTTAGGTCAATTTTATGCATTCTGGCGTTCGTAGATACAAGAAAACTGTTAAAATTCTTCAGAAACGTCACTTTTGAAGTGTTTTCTTGTACTTTTAAGCCAATCAGATACCCTACGGGCTCGGAAAGTGCAACGAAACCATCAAATTTTAGCTAGAAACTGTATTTTTGTCGATTTTTATTGAATTTGAACTATATTTCAACGTTTTTTGATGGTTCTGAGCCACCAAACACACTTAAAGCATGCAGAATCGACTCAGAATAGGAAAAGGAGACGTTTAGGTCAATTTTATGCATTCTGGCGTTCGTAGATACAAGAAAACTGTTAAAATTCTTCAGAAACGTCACTTTTGAAGTGTTTTCTTGTACTTTTAAGCCAATCAGATACCCTACGGGCTCGGAAAGTGCAACGAAACCATCAAATTTTAGCTAGAAACTGTATTTTTGTCGATTTTTATTGAATTTGAACTATATTTCAACGTTTTTTGATGGTTCTGAGCCACCAAACACACTTAAAGCATGCAGAATCGACTCAGAATAGGAAAAGGAGACGTTTAGGTCAATTTTATGCATTCTGGCGTTCGTAGATACAAGAAAACTGTTAAAATTCTTCAGAAACGTCACTTTTGAAGTGTTTTCTTGTACTTTTAAGCCAATCAGATACCCTACGGGCTCGGAAAGTGCAACGAAACCATCAAATTTTAGCTAGAAACTGTATTTTTGTCGATTTTTATTGAATTTGAACTATATTTCAACGTTTTTTGATGGTTCTGAGCCACCAAACACACTTAAAGCATGCAGAATCGACTCAGAATAGGAAAAGGAGACGTTTAGGTCAATTTTATGCATTCTGGCGTTCGTAGATACAAGAAAACTGTTAAAATTCTTCAGAAACGTCACTTTTGAAGTGTTTTCTTGTACTTTTAAGCCAATCAGATACCCTACGGGCTCGGAAAGTGCAACGAAACCATCAAATTTTAGCTAGAAACTGTATTTTTGTCGATTTTTATTGAATTTGAACTATATTTCAACGTTTTTTGATGGTTCTGAGCCACCAAACACACTTAAAGCATGCAGAATCGACTCAGAATAGGAAAAGGAGACGTTTAGGTCAATTTTATGCATTCTGGCGTTCGTAGATACAAGAAAACTGTTAAAATTCTTCAGAAACGTCACTTTTGAAGTGTTTTCTTGTACTTTTAAGCCAATCAGATACCCTACGGGCTCGGAAAGTGCAACGAAACCATCAAATTTTAGCTAGAAACTGTATTTTTGTCGATTTTTATTGAATTTGAACTATATTTCAACGTTTTTTGATGGTTCTGAGCCACCAAACACACTTAAAGCATGCAGAATCGACTCAGAATAGGAAAAGGAGACGTTTAGGTCAATTTTATGCATTCTGGCGTTCGTAGATACAAGAAAACTGTTAAAATTCTTCAGAAACGTCACTTTTGAAGTGTTTTCTTGTACTTTTAAGCCAATCAGATACCCTACGGGCTCGGAAAGTGCAACGAAACCATCAAATTTTAGCTAGAAACTGTATTTTTGTCGATTTTTATTGAATTTGAACTATATTTCAACGTTTTTTGATGGTTCTGAGCCACCAAACACACTTAAAGCATGCAGAATCGACTCAGAATAGGAAAAGGAGACGTTTAGGTCAATTTTATGCATTCTGGCGTTCGTAGATACAAGAAAACTGTTAAAATTCTTCAGAAACGTCACTTTTGAAGTGTTTTCTTGTACTTTTAAGCCAATCAGATACCCTACGGGCTCGGAAAGTGCAACGAAACCATCAAATTTTAGCTAGAAACTGTATTTTTGTCGATTTTTATTGAATTTGAACTATATTTCAACGTTTTTTGATGGTTCTGAGCCACCAAACACACTTAAAGCATGCAGAATCGACTCAGAATAGGAAAAGGAGACGTTTAGGTCAATTTTATGCATTCTGGCGTTCGTAGATACAAGAAAACTGTTAAAATTCTTCAGAAACGTCACTTTTGAAGTGTTTTCTTGTACTTTTAAGCCAATCAGATACCCTACGGGCTCGGAAAGTGCAACGAAACCATCAAATTTTAGCTAGAAACTGTATTTTTGTCGATTTTTATTGAATTTGAACTATATTTCAACGTTTTTTGATGGTTCTGAGCCACCAAACACACTTAAAGCATGCAGAATCGACTCAGAATAGGAAAAGGAGACGTTTAGGTCAATTTTATGCATTCTGGCGTTCGTAGATACAAGAAAACTGTTAAAATTCTTCAGAAACGTCACTTTTGAAGTGTTTTCTTGTACTTTTAAGCCAATCAGATACCCTACGGGCTCGGAAAGTGCAACGAAACCATCAAATTTTAGCTAGAAACTGTATTTTTGTCGATTTTTATTGAATTTGAACTATATTTCAACGTTTTTTGATGGTTCTGAGCCACCAAACACACTTAAAGCATGCAGAATCGACTCAGAATAGGAAAAGGAGACGTTTAGGTCAATTTTATGCATTCTGGCGTTCGTAGATACAAGAAAACTGTTAAAATTCTTCAGAAACGTCACTTTTGAAGTGTTTTCTTGTACTTTTAAGCCAATCAGATACCCTACGGGCTCGGAAAGTGCAACGAAACCATCAAATTTTAGCTAGAAACTGTATTTTTGTCGATTTTTATTGAATTTGAACTATATTTCAACGTTTTTTGATGGTTCTGAGCCACCAAACACACTTAAAGCATGCAGAATCGACTCAGAATAGGAAAAGGAGACGTTTAGGTCAATTTTATGCATTCTGGCGTTCGTAGATACAAGAAAACTGTTAAAATTCTTCAGAAACGTCACTTTTGAAGTGTTTTCTTGTACTTTTAAGCCAATCAGATACCCTACGGGCTCGGAAAGTGCAACGAAACCATCAAATTTTAGCTAGAAACTGTATTTTTGTCGATTTTTATTGAATTTGAACTATATTTCAACGTTTTTTGATGGTTCTGAGCCACCAAACACACTTAAAGCATGCAGAATCGACTCAGAATAGGAAAAGGAGACGTTTAGGTCAATTTTATGCATTCTGGCGTTCGTAGATACAAGAAAACTGTTAAAATTCTTCAGAAACGTCACTTTTGAAGTGTTTTCTTGTACTTTTAAGCCAATCAGATACCCTACGGGCTCGGAAAGTGCAACGAAACCATCAAATTTTAGCTAGAAACTGTATTTTTGTCGATTTTTATTGAATTTGAACTATATTTCAACGTTTTTTGATGGTTCTGAGCCACCAAACACACTTAAAGCATGCAGAATCGACTCAGAATAGGAAAAGGAGACGTTTAGGTCAATTTTATGCATTCTGGCGTTCGTAGATACAAGAAAACTGTTAAAATTCTTCAGAAACGTCACTTTTGAAGTGTTTTCTTGTACTTTTAAGCCAATCAGATACCCTACGGGCTCGGAAAGTGCAACGAAACCATCAAATTTTAGCTAGAAACTGTATTTTTGTCGATTTTTATTGAATTTGAACTATATTTCAACGTTTTTTGATGGTTCTGAGCCACCAAACACACTTAAAGCATGCAGAATCGACTCAGAATAGGAAAAGGAGACGTTTAGGTCAATTTTATGCATTCTGGCGTTCGTAGATACAAGAAAACTGTTAAAATTCTTCAGAAACGTCACTTTTGAAGTGTTTTCTTGTACTTTTAAGCCAATCAGATACCCTACGGGCTCGGAAAGTGCAACGAAACCATCAAATTTTAGCTAGAAACTGTATTTTTGTCGATTTTTATTGAATTTGAACTATATTTCAACGTTTTTTGATGGTTCTGAGCCACCAAACACACTTAAAGCATGCAGAATCGACTCAGAATAGGAAAAGGAGACGTTTAGGTCAATTTTATGCATTCTGGCGTTCGTAGATACAAGAAAACTGTTAAAATTCTTCAGAAACGTCACTTTTGAAGTGTTTTCTTGTACTTTTAAGCCAATCAGATACCCTACGGGCTCGGAAAGTGCAACGAAACCATCAAATTTTAGCTAGAAACTGTATTTTTGTCGATTTTTATTGAATTTGAACTATATTTCAACGTTTTTTGATGGTTCTGAGCCACCAAACACACTTAAAGCATGCAGAATCGACTCAGAATAGGAAAAGGAGACGTTTAGGTCAATTTTATGCATTCTGGCGTTCGTAGATACAAGAAAACTGTTAAAATTCTTCAGAAACGTCACTTTTGAAGTGTTTTCTTGTACTTTTAAGCCAATCAGATACCCTACGGGCTCGGAAAGTGCAACGAAACCATCAAATTTTAGCTAGAAACTGTATTTTTGTCGATTTTTATTGAATTTGAACTATATTTCAACGTTTTTTGATGGTTCTGAGCCACCAAACACACTTAAAGCATGCAGAATCGACTCAGAATAGGAAAAGGAGACGTTTAGGTCAATTTTATGCATTCTGGCGTTCGTAGATACAAGAAAACTGTTAAAATTCTTCAGAAACGTCACTTTTGAAGTGTTTTCTTGTACTTTTAAGCCAATCAGATACCCAACGGGCTCGGAAAGTGCAACGAAACCATCAAATTTTAGCTAGAAACTGTATTTTTGTCGATTTTTATTGAATTTGAACTATATTTCAACGTTTTTTGATGGTTCTGAGCCACCAAACACACTTAAAGCATGCAGAATCGACTCAGAATAGGAAAAGGAGACGTTTAGGTCAATTTTATGCATTCTGGCGTTCGTAGATACAAGAAAACTGTTAAAATTCTTCAGAAACGTCACTTTTGAAGTGTTTTCTTGTACTTTTAAGCCAATCAGATACCCTACGGGCTCGGAAAGTGCAACGAAACCATCAAATTTTAGCTAGAAACTGTATTTTTGTCGATTTTTATTGAATTTGAACTATATTTCAACGTTTTTTGATGGTTCTGAGCCACCAAACACACTTAAAGCATGCAGAATCGACTCAGAATAGGAAAAGGAGACGTTTAGGTCAATTTTATGCATTCTGGCGTTCGTAGATACAAGAAAACTGTTAAAATTCTTCAGAAACGTCACTTTTGAAGTGTTTTCTTGTACTTTTAAGCCAATCAGATACCCTACGGGCTCGGAAAGTGCAACGAAACCATCAAATTTTAGCTAGAAACTGTATTTTTGTCGATTTTTATTGAATTTGAACTATATTTCAACGTTTTTTGATGGTTCTGAGCCACCAAACACACTTAAAGCATGCAGAATCGACTCAGAATAGGAAAAGGAGACGTTTAGGTCAATTTTATGCATTCTGGCGTTCGTAGATACAAGAAAACTGTTAAAATTCTTCAGAAACGTCACTTTTGAAGTGTTTTCTTGTACTTTTAAGCCAATCAGATACCCTACGGGCTCGGAAAGTGCAACGAAACCATCAAATTTTAGCTAGAAACTGTATTTTTGTCGATTTTTATTGAATTTGAACTATATTTCAACGTTTTTTGATGGTTCTGAGCCACCAAACACACTTAAAGCATGCAGAATCGACTCAGAATAGGAAAAGGAGACGTTTAGGTCAATTTTATGCATTCTGGCGTTCGTAGATACAAGAAAACTGTTAAAATTCTTCAGAAACGTCACTTTTGAAGTGTTTTCTTGTACTTTTAAGCCAATCAGATACCCTACGGGCTCGGAAAGTGCAACGAAACCATCAAATTTTAGCTAGAAACTGTATTTTTGTCGATTTTTATTGAATTTGAACTATATTTCAACGTTTTTTGATGGTTCTGAGCCACCAAACACACTTAAAGCATGCAGAATCGACTCAGAATAGGAAAAGGAGACGTTTAGGTCAATTTTATGCATTCTGGCGTTCGTAGATACAAGAAAACTGTTAAAATTCTTCAGAAACGTCACTTTTGAAGTGTTTTCTTGTACTTTTAAGCCAATCAGATACCCTACGGGCTCGGAAAGTGCAACGAAACCATCAAATTTTAGCTAGAAACTGTATTTTTGTCGATTTTTATTGAATTTGAACTATATTTCAACGTTTTTTGATGGTTCTGAGCCACCAAACACACTTAAAGCATGCAGAATCGACTCAGAATAGGAAAAGGAGACGTTTAGGTCAATTTTATGCATTCTGGCGTTCGTAGATACAAGAAAACTGTTAAAATTCTTCAGAAACGTCACTTTTGAAGTGTTTTCTTGTACTTTTAAGCCAATCAGATACCCTACGGGCTCGGAAAGTGCAACGAAACCATCAAATTTTAGCTAGAAACTGTATTTTTGTCGATTTTTATTGAATTTGAACTATATTTCAACGTTTTTTGATGGTTCTGAGCCACCAAACACACTTAAAGCATGCAGAATCGACTCAGAATAGGAAAAGGAGACGTTTAGGTCAATTTTATGCATTCTGGCGTTCGTAGATACAAGAAAACTGTTAAAATTCTTCAGAAACGTCACTTTTGAAGTGTTTTCTTGTACTTTTAAGCCAATCAGATACCCTACGGGCTCGGAAAGTGCAACGAAACCATCAAATTTTAGCTAGAAACTGTATTTTTGTCGATTTTTATTGAATTTGAACTATATTTCAACGTTTTTTGATGGTTCTGAGCCACCAAACACACTTAAAGCATGCAGAATCGACTCAGAATAGGAAAAGGAGACGTTTAGGTCAATTTTATGCATTCTGGCGTTCGTAGATACAAGAAAACTGTTAAAATTCTTCAGAAACGTCACTTTTGAAGTGTTTTCTTGTACTTTTAAGCCAATCAGATACCCTACGGGCTCGGAAAGTGCAACGAAACCATCAAATTTTAGCTAGAAACTGTATTTTTGTCGATTTTTATTGAATTTGAACTATATTTCAACGTTTTTTGATGGTTCTGAGCCACCAAACACACTTAAAGCATGCAGAATCGACTCAGAATAGGAAAAGGAGACGTTTAGGTCAATTTTATGCATTCTGGCGTTCGTAGATACAAGAAAACTGTTAAAATTCTTCAGAAACGTCACTTTTGAAGTGTTTTCTTGTACTTTTAAGCCAATCAGATACCCTACGGGCTCGGAAAGTGCAACGAAACCATCAAATTTTAGCTAGAAACTGTATTTTTGTCGATTTTTATTGAATTTGAACTATATTTCAACGTTTTTTGATGGTTCTGAGCCACCAAACACACTTAAAGCATGCAGAATCGACTCAGAATAGGAAAAGGAGACGTTTAGGTCAATTTTATGCATTCTGGCGTTCGTAGATACAAGAAAACTGTTAAAATTCTTCAGAAACGTCACTTTTGAAGTGTTTTCTTGTACTTTTAAGCCAATCAGATACCCTACGGGCTCGGAAAGTGCAACGAAACCATCAAATTTTAGCTAGAAACTGTATTTTTGTCGATTTTTATTGAATTTGAACTATATTTCAACGTTTTTTGATGGTTCTGAGCCACCAAACACACTTAAAGCATGCAGAATCGACTCAGAATAGGAAAAGGAGACGTTTAGGTCAATTTTATGCATTCTGGCGTTCGTAGATACAAGAAAACTGTTAAAATTCTTCAGAAACGTCACTTTTGAAGTGTTTTCTTGTACTTTTAAGCCAATCAGATACCCTACGGGCTCGGAAAGTGCAACGAAACCATCAAATTTTAGCTAGAAACTGTATTTTTGTCGATTTTTATTGAATTTGAACTATATTTCAACGTTTTTTGATGGTTCTGAGCCACCAAACACACTTAAAGCATGCAGAATCGACTCAGAATAGGAAAAGGAGACGTTTAGGTCAATTTTATGCATTCTGGCGTTCGTAGATACAAGAAAACTGTTAAAATTCTTCAGAAACGTCACTTTTGAAGTGTTTTCTTGTACTTTTAAGCCAATCAGATACCCTACGGGCTCGGAAAGTGCAACGAAACCATCAAATTTTAGCTAGAAACTGTATTTTTGTCGATTTTTATTGAATTTGAACTATATTTCAACGTTTTTTGATGGTTCTGAGCCACCAAACACACTTAAAGCATGCAGAATCGACTCAGAATAGGAAAAGGAGACGTTTAGGTCAATTTTATGCATTCTGGCGTTCGTAGATACAAGAAAACTGTTAAAATTCTTCAGAAACGTCACTTTTGAAGTGTTTTCTTGTACTTTTAAGCCAATCAGATACCCTACGGGCTCGGAAAGTGCAACGAAACCATCAAATTTTAGCTAGAAACTGTATTTTTGTCGATTTTTATTGAATTTGAACTATATTTCAACGTTTTTTGATGGTTCTGAGCCACCAAACACACTTAAAGCATGCAGAATCGACTCAGAATAGGAAAAGGAGACGTTTAGGTCAATTTTATGCATTCTGGCGTTCGTAGATACAAGAAAACTGTTAAAATTCTTCAGAAACGTCACTTTTGAAGTGTTTTCTTGTACTTTTAAGCCAATCAGATACCCTACGGGCTCGGAAAGTGCAACGAAACCATCAAATTTTAGCTAGAAACTGTATTTTTGTCGATTTTTATTGAATTTGAACTATATTTCAACGTTTTTTGATGGTTCTGAGCCACCAAACACACTTAAAGCATGCAGAATCGACTCAGAATAGGAAAAGGAGACGTTTAGGTCAATTTTATGCATTCTGGCGTTCGTAGATACAAGAAAACTGTTAAAATTCTTCAGAAACGTCACTTTTGAAGTGTTTTCTTGTACTTTTAAGCCAATCAGATACCCTACGGGCTCGGAAAGTGCAACGAAACCATCAAATTTTAGCTAGAAACTGTATTTTTGTCGATTTTTATTGAATTTGAACTATATTTCAACGTTTTTTGATGGTTCTGAGCCACCAAACACACTTAAAGCATGCAGAATCGACTCAGAATAGGAAAAGGAGACGTTTAGGTCAATTTTATGCATTCTGGCGTTCGTAGATACAAGAAAACTGTTAAAATTCTTCAGAAACGTCACTTTTGAAGTGTTTTCTTGTACTTTTAAGCCAATCAGATACCCTACGGGCTCGGAAAGTGCAACGAAACCATCAAATTTTAGCTAGAAACTGTATTTTTGTCGATTTTTATTGAATTTGAACTATATTTCAACGTTTTTTGATGGTTCTGAGCCACCAAACACACTTAAAGCATGCAGAATCGACTCAGAATAGGAAAAGGAGACGTTTAGGTCAATTTTATGCATTCTGGCGTTCGTAGATACAAGAAAACTGTTAAAATTCTTCAGAAACGTCACTTTTGAAGTGTTTTCTTGTACTTTTAAGCCAATCAGATACCCTACGGGCTCGGAAAGTGCAACGAAACCATCAAATTTTAGCTAGAAACTGTATTTTTGTCGATTTTTATTGAATTTGAACTATATTTCAACGTTTTTTGATGGTTCTGAGCCACCAAACACACTTAAAGCATGCAGAATCGACTCAGAATAGGAAAAGGAGACGTTTAGGTCAATTTTATGCATTCTGGCGTTCGTAGATACAAGAAAACTGTTAAAATTCTTCAGAAACGTCACTTTTGAAGTGTTTTCTTGTACTTTTAAGCCAATCAGATACCCTACGGGCTCGGAAAGTGCAACGAAACCATCAAATTTTAGCTAGAAACTGTATTTTTGTCGATTTTTATTGAATTTGAACTATATTTCAACGTTTTTTGATGGTTCTGAGCCACCAAACACACTTAAAGCATGCAGAATCGACTCAGAATAGGAAAAGGAGACGTTTAGGTCAATTTTATGCATTCTGGCGTTCGTAGATACAAGAAAACTGTTAAAATTCTTCAGAAACGTCACTTTTGAAGTGTTTTCTTGTACTTTTAAGCCAATCAGATACCCTACGGGCTCGGAAAGTGCAACGAAACCATCAAATTTTAGCTAGAAACTGTATTTTTGTCGATTTTTATTGAATTTGAACTATATTTCAACGTTTTTTGATGGTTCTGAGCCACCAAACACACTTAAAGCATGCAGAATCGACTCAGAATAGGAAAAGGAGACGTTTAGGTCAATTTTATGCATTCTGGCGTTCGTAGATACAAGAAAACTGTTAAAATTCTTCAGAAACGTCACTTTTGAAGTGTTTTCTTGTACTTTTAAGCCAATCAGATACCCTACGGGCTCGGAAAGTGCAACGAAACCATCAAATTTTAGCTAGAAACTGTATTTTTGTCGATTTTTATTGAATTTGAACTATATTTCAACGTTTTTTGATGGTTCTGAGCCACCAAACACACTTAAAGCATGCAGAATCGACTCAGAATAGGAAAAGGAGACGTTTAGGTCAATTTTATGCATTCTGGCGTTCGTAGATACAAGAAAACTGTTAAAATTCTTCAGAAACGTCACTTTTGAAGTGTTTTCTTGTACTTTTAAGCCAATCAGATACCCTACGGGCTCGGAAAGTGCAACGAAACCATCAAATTTTAGCTAGAAACTGTATTTTTGTCGATTTTTATTGAATTTGAACTATATTTCAACGTTTTTTGATGGTTCTGAGCCACCAAACACACTTAAAGCATGCAGAATCGACTCAGAATAGGAAAAGGAGACGTTTAGGTCAATTTTATGCATTCCTGGCGTTCGTAGATACAAGAAAACTGTTAAAATTCTTCAGAAACGTCACTTTTGAAGTGTTTTCTTGTACTTTTAAGCCAATCAGATACCCTACGGGCTCGGAAAGTGCAACGAAACCATCAAATTTTAGCTAGAAACTGTATTTTTGTCGATTTTTATTGAATTTGAACTATATTTCAACGTTTTTTTGATGGTTCTGAGCCACCAAACACACTTAAAGCATGCAGAATCGACTCAGAATAGGAAAAGGAGACGTTTAGGTCAATTTTATGCATTCTGGCGTTCGTAGATACAAGAAAACTGTTAAAATTCTTCAGAAACGTCACTTTTGAAGTGTTTTCTTGTACTTTTAAGCCAATCAGATACCCTACGGGCTCGGAAAGTGCAACGAAACCATCAAATTTTAGCTAGAAACTGTATTTTTGTCGATTTTTATTGAATTTGAACTATATTTCAACGTTTTTTGATGGTTCTGAGCC